>NC_060130.1:71762884-72063729 GCF_021461395.2 Schistocerca americana | reverse complement strand
AAGAAACACAGAAATTGCATGCAAATTTATAACAAAATGCACAAAGCCCACTTAAGTACAAGAGGACTGACACTTTAACTTTCTATGATTTTAACGTCTCCTGTGAGTCCAGTTCTAGATACCGATGCTTCACTTCAGGTTTACTGTATCCCTTGGACCTTCTTATTGACGAGGAAACACAGAAATTGCATCCGAATTTAATACAAGAGGCACAATGCCGACTTAAGTACCAGAGGACTGACACTCTAACTTTCTATGATTTGAACCCCTCCTGTGAGTCCAGTTTTAGATTCCGATGCCTCACTTCAGGTTTACTGTATCCTTGGACCTTCTTATTGACGACGAAACACAGAAATTGCATTCAAATTTAAAACAAAATGCACAATGCCGACTTAAGTACAAGATTACAGACACTCTAACATTCTATGATTTGAACGTCTCCTGTGAGTCCAGTTTTAGATTCCGATGCTTCACTTCAGGTTTACTGTATCCCTTGGACCTCCTTATTGACGAAGAAACACAGAAATAGCATCCGAATTTAATACAAAGCACAATGCCGACTTAAGAACAAGAGGACTGACCTTCTCACTTTCTATGATTTCAACCTCTCCTGTGAGTCCAGTTTTAAATTTCGATGCTTCACTTTAGGTTCACTGTATCCCTTGGACCTTCTTATTGACGATGAAACACAGAAATTGCATCCGAATTCAATACAAAAGGCACAATGCCGACCTAAGTACAAGAGGACTGACACTCCAACTTTCTATGATTTGAACCTCTCCTGTGAGTCCAGTTTTAGATTCGTATGCTTCACTTCAGGATTACTGTATCCCTTGGACCTTCTTATTGACGATGAAACACAGAAATTGCATCCGAATTTAATACAAAAGGCACAGTGCCGACTTAAGTACAAGAGGACTGACACTCTAACTTTCTATGATTTGAACCTCTCCTGTGAGTCCAGTTTTAGATTCCGATGCTTCACTTCAGGTTTACTGTATCCCTTGGACCTTCTTATTGACGATGAAACACAGAAATTGCTTCCGAATTTATTACAAAAGGCTCAATGCCAACATAAGTACAAGAGGACTGACACTCTCACTTTCTATGATTTGAACCTCTCTTGTGAGTCCAGTTTTAGATTTTTCATGATTCACTTCAGTTTTACTGTATCCCTTGGGGCTTCTTATTGACGATGAAACACAGATATTGCATCCGAATTTAATACAAAAGGCACAATGCCGACTTAAGTACAAGAGGACTGTCACTCTAACTTACTATGATTTGAACGTCTCCTGTGAGTCCAGTTTTAGATTCCGATGCTTCACTTCAGGTTTACTGTATCACTTGGACCATCTTATTGACGATGAAACACAGAAATTGCATCCGAATTTAATACAAAAGGCACAATGCCGACTTAAGTACAAGAGGACTGTCACCCTAAATTTCTCTCCTGTGAGTCCAGTTTTTGATTCCGATGCTTCACTTCAGGTTTACTGTATCCCTTGGACCTTCTTATTGACGATGAAACACAGAAATTGCATCCGAATTTAATACAAAAGGCACAGTGCCGACTTAAGTACAAGAGGACTGACACTCTAACTTTCTATGATTTCAACCGCCATTGTGTGTCCAGTTTTAGATTCCGATGCCTCACTTCAGGTTTACTGTATCCCTTGGACCTTCTTATTGAAGATGAAACACAGAAATTGCATCCGAATTTAATACAAAAGGCACAATTCCGACTTAAGTACAAGAGGACTGACACTGTAACTTTCTATGATTTGAACCTCTCCTGTGAGTCCAGTTTTAGATACAGATGCTTCACCTCAGGTTTACTGTATCACTTGGACCTTCTTATTGACGATGAAACACAGAAATTGCATCCGAATTTAATACAAGAGGCACAATGCCGACTTAAGTACAAGAGGACTGACACTCAAACTTTCTATGATTTGAACCTCTCCTGTGAGTCCAGTTTTAGATTCCGATGCTTCACTTCAGGTTTACTGTATCCCTTGGACCTTCTTATTGACGATGAAACACAGAAATTGCACGCAAATTTAAAACAAAATGCACAATTACGACTTAAGTACAATAGGACTGACACTCTAACTTTCTATGATTTTAACGTCTCCTGAGAGTCCAGTTCTGGATACCGATGCTTCACTTCAGGTTCACTGTATCCCTTGGACCTTCTTATTGACGATGAAACACAGAAATTGCATCCGAATTAAATACAAGAGGCACAATGCCGACTTAATCACCAGAGGACTAACACTCTAACTTTCTATGATTTGAACCCCTCGTGTGAGTCCAGTTTTAGATTCCGATGCTTCAATTTAGGTTTACTGTATACCTAGGACCTTCTTATTGACGATGAAACACAGAAATTGCATCCGAATTTAATACAAAAGGCACAATGCCGACTTAAGTACAAGAGGATTGACTCTCTCACTTTCTATGATTTGAACCTCTCTTGTGAGTTCAGTTTTAAATTTTTCATGCTT
Source organism: Schistocerca americana (assembly GCF_021461395.2). Taxonomy (NCBI): domain Eukaryota; kingdom Metazoa; phylum Arthropoda; class Insecta; order Orthoptera; family Acrididae; genus Schistocerca; species Schistocerca americana. Next base: position 72,061,219 of record NC_060130.1, on the reverse strand, counting down.
CACTTCAGTTTTACTGTATCCCTTGGGGCTTCTTATTGACGATGAAACACAGAAATTGCATCCGAATTTAATACAAAAGGCACAGTGCCGACTTAAGTACAAGAGGACTGACACTCTAACATTCTATGATTTCAACTTCTCCTGTGTGTCCAGTTTTAGATTCCGATGCCGCACTTCAGGTTTACTGTATCCATTGGACCTTCTTATTGAAGATGAAACACAGAAATTGCATCCGATTTTAATACAAATGGCACAATGCCGACTTAAGTACAAGGGGACTGACACTCTAACTTTCTATGAAATGAACCTCTCCTGTGAGTCCAGTTTTAGATACCGATGCTTCACTTCAGGTTTACTGTATCCCATGGACCATCTTATATACGATGAAACACAGAAATTGCATCCAAAATTAATACAAAAGGCACAATGCCGACTTAAGTACAAGAGGACTGACACTCTAACTTTCTATGATTTGAACCTCTCCTGTGAGTCCAGTTTTAGATTCCGATGCCTCACTTCAGGTTTACTGTATCCCTTGGACCTTCTTATTGAAGATGAAACACAGAAATTACATCCGAATTTAATACAAAAGGCACAATGCCGACTTAAGTACAAGAGGACTGACACTCTAACTTTCTATGAAATGAACCTCTCCTGTGAGTCCAGTTGTAGATACCGATGCTTCACTTCTGGTTTACTGTATCCCTTGGACCTTCTTATTGACGATGAAACACAGAAATTACATCCGAATTTAATACAAATGGCACAATGCCGACTTAAGTACAAGAGGACTGTCACTCTAACTTTCTCTCCTGTGGGTCCAGTTTTAGATTCCGATCCTACACTTCAGGTTTACTGAATACCTTGGACCTTCTTATTGACGATGAAACACAGAAATTGCATCCGAATTTAATACAAAAGCACAATGCCGACTTAAGAACAAGAGGACTGACACTCTCACTTTCTATGATTTGAACCTCTCCTGTGAGTCCAGTTTTAGATTCTGATGCTTCACTTTAGGTTTACTGTATCCCTTGGACCATCTTATAGACGATGAAATACAGAAATTATATCCGAATTTAATACAAAAGGCACAATGCCGACTTAAGTACAAGAGGACTGACACTCTCACTTTCTATGATTTGAACCTCACCTGTGAGTCCAGTTTTAGATTCCAATGCTTCACTTCAGGTTTACTGTATCCCTTGGACCTTCTTATTGACGATGAAACACAGAAATTGCATCCGAACTCAATACTAAAGGCACAATGCCGACATAAGAACAAGAGGACTGACACCCTAACTTTCTATGATTTGAACCTCCCCTGTGAGTCCAGTTTTAGATTCCTATGCTTCACTTCAGGATTGCTGTATACCTTGGACCTTCTCATGGACGATGAAACACAGAAATTGCATCCAAATTTAATACAAAAGGCCTAGTTCCGACTTAAGTACAAGAGGACTGACACTCTAACTTTCTATGATTTCTACCGCTCCTGTGGGTCCAGGTTTAGACTCCGATGCCTCACTTCAGGTTTACTGTATCCCTTGGACCTTCTTATTGAAGATGAAACACAGAAATTGCATCCGAATTTAATACAGAAAACACAATGCCGCCTTAAGTACAAGAGGACTGACACTCTAACTTTCTATGATTTGAACATCTCCTGAGAGTCCAGTTTTAGATACCGATGCTGCACTTCAGGTTTACTGTATCCCTTGGACCTTCTTATTGACGATGAAACACAGAAATTGCTTCCGAATTTAATACAAGAGACACAATGCCGACTTAAGTACAAGAGGACTGACACTCTAACTTTCTATGATTTGAACCTCTCGTGTGAATCCAGTTTTAGATTCCGATGCTTCACTTCAGGTTTACTGCATCCCTTGGACCTTCTTATTGACGATGAAACACAGAAATTGCATGCAAATTTATAACAAAATGCACAATGCCCACTTAAGTACAAGAGGACGGAGACTCTAACTTTCTATGATTTGAACGTCTCCTGTGAGTCCAGTTCTAGATACCGATGCTTCACTTCAGGTTTACTGTATCCCTTGGACCTCCTTATTGACGAAGAAACACAGAAATTGCATCCGAATTTAATACAGAAGCACAATGCCGACTTAAGAACAAGAGGACTGACACTCTCACTTTCTATGATTTGATCCTCTCCTGTGAGTCTAGTTTTAGATTACGATGCTTCACTTCAGGTTTACTGTATCCCTTGGACCATCTTATTGACGATGAAACACAGAAATTGCATCCGAATTTAATACAAAAGGCACAATGCCGACTTAAGTACAAGAGGACTGACACTCTCACTTTCTAAGATTTGAACCTCTCCTGTGAGTCCAGTTTTAGATTCTGATGCTTCACTTCAGGTTTACTGTATCCCTTGGACCTTCTTACTGACGATGAAACACAGAAATTGCATCCGAACTCAATACAAAAGGCACAATGCCGACATAAGAACAAGAGGACTGACACCCTAACTTTCTATGATTTGAACCTCCCCTCTGAGTCCAGTTTTAGATTCCTATGCTTCACTTCAGGTTTACTCTATACCTTGGACCTTATTATTGACGATGACACACAGAAATTGCATTCAAATTTAAAACAAAATGCACAATGCCGACTTAAGTACAAGAGGACTGACACTCTAACTTTCTATGATTTGAACGTATCCTGTGAGTCCAGTTTTAGATTCCGATGCTTCACTTCAGGTTTACTGTATCCCTTGGACCTCCTTATTGACGAAGAAACACAGAAATTGCATCCGCATTTAATACAAAAGCACAATGCCGACTTAAGAACAAGAGGACTGACACTCTCACTTTCTATGATTTGATCCTCTCCTGTGAGTCTAGTTTTAGATTACGATGCTTCACTTCAGGTTTACTGTATCCCTTGGACCATCTTATTGACGATGAAACACAGAAATTGCATCCGAATTTAATACAAAAGGCACAATGCCGACTTAAGTACAAGAGGACTGACACTCTCACTTTCTAAGATTTGAACCTCTCCTGTGAGTCCAGATTTAGATTCCGATGCTTCACTTCAGGTTTACTGTATCCCTTGGACCTTCTTACTGACGATGAAACACAGAAATTGCATCCGAACTCAATACAAAAGGCACAATGCCGACATAAGAACAAGAGGACTGACACCCTAACTTTCTATGATTTGAACCTCCCCTGTGAGTCCAGTTTTAGATTCCTATGCTTCACTTCAGGATTGCTGTATACCTTGGACCTTCTCATGGACGATGAAACACAGAAATTGCATCCAAATTTAATACAAAAGGCCTAGTTCCGACTTAAGTACAAGAGGACTGACACTCTAACTTTCTATGATTTCTACCGCTCCTGTGGGTCCAGTTTTAGACTCCGATGCCTCACTTCAGGTTTACTGTATCCCTTGGACCTTCTTATTGAAGATGAAACACAGAAATTGCATCCGAATTTAATACAGAAAACACAATGCCGCCTTAAGTACAAGAGGACTGACACTCTAACTTTCTATGATTTGAACATCTCCTGAGAGTCCAGTTTTAGATACCGATGCTGCACTTCAGGTTTACTGTATCCCTTGGACCTTCTTATTGACGATGAAACACAGAAATTGCTTCCGAATTTAATACAAGAGACACAATGCCGACTTAAGTACAAGAGGACTGACACTCTAACTTTCTATGATTTGAACCTCTCGTGTGAATCCAGTTTTAGATTCCGATGCTTCACTTCAGGTTTACTGCATCCCTTGGACCTTCTTATTGACGATGAAACACAGAAATTGCATGCAAATTTATAACAAAATGCACAATGCCCACTTAAGTACAAGAGGACGGACACTCTAACTTTCTATGATTTGAACGTCTCCTGTGAGTCCAGTTCTAGATACCGATGCTTCACTTCAGGTTTACTGTATCCCTTGGACCTCCTTATTGACGAAGAAACACAGAAATTGCATCCGAATTTAATACAGAAGCACAATGCCGACTTAAGAACAAGAGGACTGACACTCTCACTTTCTATGATTTGATCCTCTCCTGTGAGTCTAGTTTTAGATTACGATGCTTCACTTCAGGTTTACTGTATCCCTTGGACCATCTTATTGACGATGAAACACAGAAATTGCATCCGAATTTAATACAAAAGGCACAATGCCGACTTAAGTACAAGAGGACTGACACTCTCACTTTCTAAGATTTGAACCTCTCCTGTGAGTCCAGTTTTAGATTCTGATGCTTCACTTCAGGTTTACTGTATCCCTTGGACCTTCTTACTGACGATGAAACACAGAAATTGCATCCGAACTCAATACAAAAGGCACAATGCCGACATAAGAACAAGAGGACTGACACCCTAACTTTCTATGATTTGAACCTCCCCTGTGAGTCCAGTTTTAGATTCCTTTGCTTCACTTCAGGATTGCTGTATACCTTGGACCTACTCATGGACGATGAAACACAGAAATTGCATCCAAATTTAATACAAAAGGCCTAGTTCCGACTTAAGTACAAGAGGACTGACACTCTAACTTTCTATGATTTCTACCGCTCCTGTGGGTCCAGTTTTAGATTCCGATGCCTCACTTCAGGTTTACTGTATCCCTTGGACCTTCTTATTGAAGATGAAACACAGAAATTGCATCCGAATTTAATACAAAAAACACAATGCCGCCTTAAGTACAAGAGGACTGACACTCTAACTTTCTATGATTTGAACATCTCCTGAGAGTCCAGTTTTAGATACCGATGCTGCACTTCAGGTTTACTGTATCCCTTGGACCTTCTTATTGACGATGAAACACAGAAATTGCTTCCGAATTTAATACAAGAGACACAATGCCGACTTAAGAACAAGAGGACTGACACTCTCACTTTCTATGATTTGATCCTCTCCTGTGAGTCTAGTTTTAGATTACGATGCTTCACTTCAGGTTTACTGTATCCCTTGGACCTTCTTATTGACGACGAAACACAGAAATTGCATTCAAATTTAAAACAAAATGCACAATGCCGACTTAAGTACAAGATTACTGACACTATAACTTTCTATGATTTGAACGTCTCCTGTGAGTCCAGTTTTAGATTCCGATGCTTCACTTCAGGTTTACTGTATCCCTTGGACCTCCTTAATGACGAAGAAACACAGAAATAGCATCAGAATTTAATACAAAGCACAATGCCGACTTAAGAACAAGAGGACTGACACTCTCACTTTCTATGATTTGAACCTCTCCTGTGAGTCCAGTTTTAAATTTCGATGCTTCACTTTAGGTTCACTGTATCCCTTGGACCTTCTTATTGATGATGAAACACAGAAATTGCATCCGAATTCAATACAAAAGGCACAATGCCGACCTAAGTACAAGAGGACTGACACTCCAACTTTCTACGATTTGAACCTCTCCTGTGAGTCCAGTTTTAGATTCCTATGCTTCACTTCAGGATTACTGTATCCCTTGGACCTTCTTATTGACGATGAAACACAGAAATTGCATCCGAATTTAATACAAAAGGCACAGTGCCGACTTAAGTACAAGAGGACTGACACTCTAACTTTCTATGAAATGTACCTCTCCTGTGAGTCCAGTTTTAGATACCGATGCTTCAATTCAGGTTTACTGTATCCCTTGGACCTTCGTATTGACGATGAAACACAGAAATTGCATCCGAATTTAATACAAAAGGCGCAATGCCGACTTAAGTACAAGTGGACTGACACTCTAACTTTCTATGATTTGAACCTCTCCTGTGAGTCCAGTTTTAGATTCCGATGCTTCACTTCAGGTTTGCTGTATCCCTTGGACCTTCTTATTGACGATGAAACACAGAAATTGCTTCCGAATTTATTACAAAAGGCACAATGCCGACATAAGTACAAGAGGACTGACACTCTCACTTTCTATGATTTGAACCTCTTTTGTGAGTCCAGTTTTAGATTTTTCATGATTCACTTCAGTTTTACTGTATCCCTTGGGGCTTCTTATTGACGATGAAACACAGATATTGCATCCGAATATAATACAAAAGGCACAATGCCGACTTAAGTACAAGAGGACTGTCACTCTAACTTACTATGATTTGAACGTCTCCTGTGAGTCCAGTTTTAGATTCCGATGCTTCACTTCAGGTTTACTGTATCACTTGGACCATCTTATTGACGATGAAACACAGAAATTGCATCCGAATTTAATACAAAAGGCACAATGCCGACTTAAGTACAAGAGGACTGTCACCCTAACTTTCTCTCCTGTGAGTCCAGTTTTTGATTCCGATGCTTCACTTCAGGTTTACTGTATCCCTTGGACCTTCTTATTGACGATGAAACACAGAAATTGCATACGAATTTAATACAAAAGGCACAGTGCCGACTTAAGTACAAGAGGACTGACACTCTAACTTTCTATGATTTCAACCGCCACTGTGTGTCCAGTTTTAGATTCCGATGCCTCACTTCAGGTTTACTGTATCCCTTGGACCTTCTTATTGAAGATGAAACACAGAAATTGCATCCGAATTTAATACAAAAGGCACAACGCCGACTTAAGTACAAAAGGACTGACACTCTAACTTTCTATGATTTGAACCTCTCCTGTGAGTCCAGTTTTAGATTCCGATGCTTCACTTCAGGTTTACTGTATCCCTTGGACCTTCTTATTGACGATGAAACACAGAAATTGCATGCAAATTTAAAACAAAATGCACAATTACGACTTAAGTACAAGAGGACTGACACTCTAACTTTCTATGATTTGAACGTCTCCTGAGAGTCCAGTTCTAGATACCGATGCTTCACTTCAGTTTTTACTGTATCCCTTGGACCTTCTTATTGACGATGAAACACAGAAATTGCATCCGAATTAAATACAAGAGGCACAATGCCGACTTAAGTACCAGAGGACTAACACTCTAACTTTGTATGATTTGAACCCCTCGTGTGAGTCCAGTTTTAGATTCCGATGCTTCACTTCAGATTTACTGTATCCCTTGGACCTTCTTATTGACGATGAAACACAGAAATTGCATCCGAATTTAATACAAAAGGCACAATGCCGACTTAAGTACAAGAGGATTGACACTCTCACTTTCTATGATTTGAACCTCTCTTGTGAGTTAAGTTTTAGATTTTTCATGCTTCACTTCAGTATTACTGTATCCCTTGGGGCTTCTTATTGACGATGAAACACAGATATTGCATCCGAATTTAATACAAAAGGCACAATGCCAACTTAAGTACAAGAGGACTGCCACTCCAACTTTCTCTCATGTGAGTCCAGTTTTAGATTCCGATGCTTCACTTCAGGTTTACTGTATACCTTGGACCTTCTTATTGACGATGAAACACAGAAATTGCATTCAAATTTAAAACAAAATGCACAATGCCGACTTAAGTACAAGAGGACTGACACTCTAACTTTCTATGATTTGAACGTCTCCTGTTAGTCCAGTTTTAGATTCCGATGCTTCACTTCAGGTTTACTGTATCCCTTGGACCTCCTTATTGACGAAGAAACACAGAAATTGCATCCGAATTTAATACAAAAGCACAATGCCGACTTAAGAACAAGAGGACTGACACTCTCACTTTCTATGATTTGATCCTCTCCTGTGAGTCTAGTTTTAGATTCCGAGGCTTCACTTCAGGTTTACTGTATCCCTTGGACCATCTTATTGACGATGAAACACAGAAATTGCATCCGAATTTAATACAAAAGGCACAATGCCGACTTAAGTACAAGAGGACTGACACTCTCACTTTCTATGATTTGAACCTCTCCTGTGAGTCCAGTTTTAGATTCCGATGCTTCACTTCAGGTTTACTGTATCCCTTGGACCTTCGTATTGACGATGAAACACAGAAATTGCATCCGAATTTAATACAAAAGGCGCAATGCCGACTTAAGTACAAGTGGACTGACACTCTAACTTTCTATGATTTGAACCTCTCCTGTGAGTCCAGTTTTAGATTCCGATGCTTCACTTCAGGTTTGCTGTATCCCTTGGACCTTCTTATTGACGATGAAACACAGAAATTGCTTCCGAATTTATTACAAAAGGCACAATGCCGACATAAGTACAAGAGGACTGACACTCTCACTTTCTATGATTTGAACCTCTTTTGTGAGTCCAGTTTTAGATTTTTCATGATTCACTTCAGTTTTACTGTATCCCTTGGGGCTTCTTATTGACGATGAAACACAGATATTGCATCCGAATATAATACAAAAGGCACAATGCCGACTTAAGTACAAGAGGACTGTCACTCTAACTTACTATGATTTGAACGTCTCCTGTGAGTCCAGTTTTAGATTCCGATGCTTCACTTCAGGTTTACTGTATCACTTGGACCATCTTATTGACGATGAAACACAGAAATTGCATCCGAATTTAATACAAAAGGCACAATGCCGACTTAAGTACAAGAGGACTGTCACCCTAACTTTCTCTCCTGTGAGTCCAGTTTTTGATTCCGATGCTTCACTTCAGGTTTACTGTATCCCTTGGACCTTCTTATTGACGATGAAACACAGAAATTGCATACGAATTTAATACAAAAGGCACAGTGCCGACTTAAGTACAAGAGGACTGACACTCTAACTTTCTATGATTTCAACCGCCACTGTGTGTCCAGTTTTAGATTCCGATGCCTCACTTCAGGTTTACTGTATCCCTTGGACCTTCTTATAGAAGATGAAACACAGAAATTGCATCCGAATTTAATACAAAAGGCACAACGCCGACTTAAGTACAAAAGGACTGACACTCTAACTTTCTATGATTTGAACCTCTCCTGTGAGTCCAGTTTTAGATTCCGATGCTTCACTTCAGGTTTACTGTATCCCTTGGACCTTCTTATTGACGATGAAACACAGAAATTGCATGCAAATTTAAAACAAAATGCACAATTACGACTTAAGTACAAGAGGACTGACACTCTAACTTTCTATGATTTGAACGTCTCCTGAGAGTCCAGTTCTAGATACCGATGCTTCACTTCAGTTTTTACTGTATCCCTTGGACCTTCTTATTGACGATGAAACACAGAAATTGCATCCGAATTAAATACAAGAGGCACAATGCCGACTTAAGTACCAGAGGACTAACACTCTAACTTTGTATGATTTGAACCCCTCGTGTGAGTCCAGTTTTAGATTCCGATGCTTCACTTCAGATTTACTGTATCCCTTGGACCTTCTTATTGACGATGAAACACAGAAATTGCATCCGAATTTAATACAAAAGCCACAATGCCGACTTAAGTACAAGAGGATTGACACTCTCACTTTCTATGATTTGAACCTCTCTTGTGAGTTAAGTTTTAGATTTTTCATGCTTCACTTCAGTATTACTGTATCCCTTGGGGCTTCTTATTGACGATGAAACACAGATATTGCATCCGAATTTAATACAAAAGGCACAATGCCAACTTAAGTACAAGAGGACTGCCACTCCAACTTTCTCTCATGTGAGTCCAGTTTTAGATTCCGATGCTTCACTTCAGGTTTACTGTATACCTTGGACCTTCTTATTGACGATGAAACACAGAAATTGCATTCAAATTTAAAACAAAATGCACAATGCCGACTTAAGTACAAGAGGACTGACACTCTAACTTTCTATGATTTGAACGTCTCCTGTTAGTCCAGTTTTAGATTCCGATGCTTCACTTCAGGTTTACTGTATCCCTTGGACCTCCTTATTGACGAAGAAACACAGAAATTGCATCCGAATTTAATACAAAAGCACAATGCCGACTTAAGAACAAGAGGACTGACACTCTCACTTTCTATGATTTGATCCTCTCCTGTGAGTCTAGTTTTAGATTCCGAGGCTTCACTTCAGGTTTACTGTATCCCTTGGACCATCTTATTGACGATGAAACACAGAAATTGCATCCGAATTTAATACAAAAGGCACAATGCCGACTTAAGTACAAGAGGACTGACACTCTCACTTTCTATGATTTGAACCTCTCCTGTGAGTCCAGTTTTAGATTCCGATGCTTCACTTCAGGTTTACTGTATCCCTTGGACCTTCTTACTGACGATGAAACACAGAAATTGCATCCGAATTCATTACAAAAGGCACAATGCCGACATAAAAACAAGTGGACTGACACCCTAACTTTCTACGATTTGAACCTCTCCTGTGAGTCCAGTTTTAGATTCCTATGCTTCACTTCAGGATTAGTGTATCCCTTGACCTTCTCATGGACGATGAAACACAGAAATTGCATCCGAATTTAATACAAGGGGCCTAGTGCCGACTTAAGTACAAGAGGACTGACACTCTAACTTTCTATGATTTCAACCGCTCCTGTGTGTCCAGTTTTAGATTCCGATGCTCACTTCAGGTTTACAGTATCCCTTGGACCTTCTTATTGACGATGAAACACAGAAATTGCATCCGAATTTAATACAAGAGGCACAATGTCGACTTAAGTACCAGAGGACTGACACTCTAACTTTCTATGATTTGAACCCCTCCTGTGAGTCTTGTTTTAGATTCCGATGCCTCACTTCAGGTTTACTGTATCCCTTGGACCTTCTTATTGACGATGAAACACAGAAATTGCATTCAAATTTAAAACAAAATGCACAATGCCGACTTAAGTACAAGATTACTGACACTCTCACTTTCTATGATTTGAACCTCTCCTGTGAGTCCAGTTTTAAATTCCGATGCTTCACTTCAGGTTTACTGTATCCCTTGGACCTTCTTATTGACGATGAAACACAGAAATTGCATCCGAATTCAATATAAAAGGCACAATGCCGACCTAAGTACAAGAGGACTGACACTCCAACTTTCTATGATTTGAACCTCTCCTGTGAGTCCAGTTTTAGATTCCTATGCTTCACTTCAGGATTACTGTATCCCTTGGACCTTCTTATTGACGATGAAACACAGAAATTGCATCCGAATTTAATACAAAAGGCACAGTGCCGACTTAAGTACAAGAGGACTGACACTCTAACTTTCTATGATTTCAACCGCTCCTGTGTGTCCAGTTTTAGATTCCGATGCCTCACTTCAGGTTTACTGTATCTCTTGGACCTTCTTATTGAAGATGAAACACGGAAATTGCATCCGAATTTAACACAAAAGCACAATGCCGACTTAAGAACAAGAGGACTGACACTCTAACCTACTATGATTTGAACGTCTCCTGTGAGTCCAGTTTTAGATTCCGATGCTTCACTTCAGGTTTACTGTATCCCTTGGACCTTCTTATTGACGATGAAACACAGAAATTGCATTCACATTTAAAACAAAATGCACAATACCGACTTAAGTACAAGAGGACTGACACTCCAACTTTCTATGATTTGAACGTCTCCTGTGAGTCCAGTTCTAGATTCCGAAGCTTCACTTCAGGTTTACTGTATCCCTTGGACCTCCTTTATTGACGAAAGAACACAGAAATTGCATCCGAATTTAATACCAAAGCACAATGCCGACTTAAGAACAAGAGGACTGACACTCTAACCTTCTATGATTTGAACCTCTCCTGTTAGTCCAGTTTTAGATGCCGATGCTTCACTTCAGGTTTACTGCATCCCTTGGCCCATCTTATTGACGACGAAACACAGAAATTGCATCCGAATTTAATACAAAAGGCACAATGCCGACTTAAGTACAAGAGGACTGTCACCCTAACTTTCTCTCCTGTGAGTCCAGTTTTTGATTCCGATGCTTCACTTCAGGTTTACTGTATCCCTTTCACCTTCTTATTAACGATGAAACACAGAAATTGCATCCGAATTTAATACAAAAGGCACAGTGCCGACTTAAGTACAAGAGGACTGACACTCTAACTTTCTATGATTTCAACCGCCACTGTGTGTCCAGTTTTAGATTCCGATGCTTCACTTCAGGTTTACTGTATCCCTTGGACCTTCTTATTGACGATGAAACACAGAAATTGCATCCGAATTCAATACAAAAGGCACAATGCCGACATAAGTACAAGAGGAGTGACACTCTCACTTTCTATGATATGAACCTCTCCTGTGAGTCTAGTTTTAGATGCCGATGCTTCACTTTAGGTTTACTGTATCCCTTGGACCTCCTTATTGACGAAGAAACACAGAAATTGCATTCAAATTTAAAACAAAATGCACAATGCTGACTTAAGTACAAGAGGACTGACACTCTATTTTTCTATGATTTGAACGTCTCCTGTGAGTACAAATTTAGATTCCGATGCTTCACTTCAGGTTTACTGTATCCCTTGGACCATCTTATTGACGATGAAACACAGAAATTGCATCCGAATTTAAAACAAAATGCACAATGCTGACTTAAGTACAAGAGGACTGACACTCTATTTTTCTATGATTTGAACGTCTCCTGTGAGTCCAAATTTAGATTCCGATGCTTCACTTCAGGTTTACTGTATCCCTTGGACCATCTTACTGACGATGAAACACAGAAAGTGCATCCGAATTCATTACAAAAGGCACAATGCCGACATAAGAACAAGTGGACTGACACCCTAACTTTCTACGATTTGAACCTCTCCTGTGAGTCCAGTGTTAGATTCCGATGCTTCACTTCAGGTTTACTGTATCCCTTGGACCTTCTTACTGACGATGAAACACAGAAATTGCATCCGAATTCATTACAAAAGGCACAATGCCGACTTAAGTACAAGAGGACTGACACTCTAACTTTCTATGATTTGAACCTCTCCTGTGAGTCCAGTTTTAGATTCCGATGCTTCACTTCAGGTTTAATGTATCCCTTGGACCTTCTTATTGACGATGAAACACAGAAATTGCATTCAAATTTAAAACAAAATGCACAATACCGACTTAAGTACAAGAGGACTGACACTCTAACTTTCTATGATTTGAACCTCTCCTGTGAGTCCAGTTTTAGATTCCGATGCTTCACTTCAGGATTACTGTATCCCTTGGACCATCTGATTGACGATGAAACACTGAAATTGCATCCGAATTTAATACAAAAGGCACAATGCCGACTTAACTACAAGAGGACTGTCACCCTAACTTTCTCTCCTGTGAGTCCAGTTTTTGATTCCTATGCTTCACTTCAGGTTTACTGTATACCATGGACCTTCTTATTGACGATGAAACACAGAAATTGCATTCAAATTTAAAACAAAATGCACAATGCCGACTTAACCACAAGAGGACTGACACTCTAACTTTCTATGATTTGAACGTCTCCTGTGAGTCCAGTTTTAGATTCCGATGCTTCACTTCAGGTTTACTGTATCCCTTGGACCTCCTTATTGCCGAAGGAACACAGAAATTGCATCCGAATTTAATACAAAAGGCACAATGCCGACATAAGTACAAGAGGACTGACACTCTCACTTTCTATGATTTGAACCTCTCCTGTGAGTCCAGTTTTAGATTCCGATGCTTCACTTCAGGTTTACTGTATCCCTTGGACCTTCTTATTGACGATGAAACACAGAAATTGCATCCGAATTCAATACAAAAGGCACAATGCCGACATAAGTCCAAGAGGACTGACACTCTCACTTTCTATGATACGAACCTCTCCTGTGAGTCTAGTTTTAGATTCCGATGCTTCACTTCAGGTTGACTGTATCCCTTGGACCTTCTTATTGACGATGAAGCACAGAAATTGCATCCGAATGTAATACAAAAGGCACAATGTCGACTTAAGTACAAGAGGACTGACACTCTAACTTTCTATGATTTGAACCTCTCCTGTGTGTCCAGTTTTAGATTCCGATGCTTCACTTCAGGTTTACTGTATCCCTTGGACCTGCGTATTGACGATGAAACACAGAAATTGCATCCGAATTTAATACAAAAGGCACAATGCCGACTTAAGTATAAGAGGACTGACACTCTCACTTTCTATGATATGAACCTCTCCTGTGAGTCTAGTTTTAGATTCCGATGCTTCACTTCAGGTTGACTGTATCCCTTGGACCTCCTTATTGACGAAGAAACACAGAAATTGCATCCGAACTTAATACAAAAGCACAATGCCGACTTAAGAACAAGAGGACTGACGCTCTCACTTTCTATGATTTGAACCTCTCCTGTGAGTCCAGTTTTAGATTCCGATGCTTCACTTCAGGTTTACTGTATACCATGGACCATCTTATTGACGATGAAACACAGAAATTGCATCCGAATTTAATACAAAAGGCACAATGCCGACTTAAGTACAAGAGGACTGACACTCTCACTTTCTCTCCTGTGAGTCCAGTTTTAGATTCCGATGCTTCACTTCAGGTTTACTGTATACCTTGGACCTTCTTATTGACGATGAAACACAGAAATTGCATTCAAATTTAAACCAAGAGGCACAATGCCGACTTAAGTACAAGAGGACTGACATTCTAACTTTCTACGATTTGAACGTCTCCTGTGAGTCCAGTTTTAGATTCCGATGCTTCACTTCAGGTTTACTGTATCCCTTGGACCTCCTTATAGACGAAGAAACACAGAAATTGCATCCGAATTAAATACAAAAGCACAATGCCGACTTAAAAACAAGAGGACTGACACTCTCACTTTCTATGATTTGAACCTCTCCTGTGAGTCCAGTTTTAGCTTCCGATGCTTCACTTCAGGTTTACTGTATCCCTTGGACCTTCATATTGACGATGAAACACAGAAATTGCATCCGAATTCATAACAAAAGGCACAATGCCGACTTAAGTACAAGAGGACTGTCACTCTAACTTTCTCTCCTGTGAGTCCAGTTTTTGATTCCGATGCTTCACTTCAGGTTTACTGTATACCATGGACCTTCGTATTGACGATGAAACACAGAAATTGCATTCAAATTTAAAACAAAATGCACAATGCTGACTTAAGTACAAGAGGGCTGACACTTTAACTTTCTATGATTTGAACGTCTCCTGTGTGTCCAGTTTTAGATTCCGATGCTTTACTTCAGGTTTGCTGTATCCCTTGGACCTCCTTATTGACGAAGAAACAAAGAAATTGCATCCGAATTTAATACAAAAGCAAAATACCGACTTAAGAACAAGAGGACTGACACTCTCACTTTCTATGATTTGAACCACTCCTGTGAGTCTAGTTTCAGATTCCGATGCTTCACTTCAGGTTTAATGTATCCCTTGGACCTCCTTATTGACGAAGAAACACAGAAATTGCATTCAAATTTTAAAAAAAATGCAATTTACCGACTGAAGTACACGAGGACTGACACTCGAACTTTCTATGATTTGAACGTCTCCTGTGAGTCCAGTTCTAGATTCCGATGTTTCACTTCAGGTTTACTGTATCCCTTATACCTTCCTATTGACGATGAAACACAGAAATTGCATCCGAATTCAATACAAAAGGCACAATGCCAACATAAGTACAAGAGGACTGACACTCTCACTTTCTATGATATGAACCTCTCCTGTGAGTCTAGTTTTAAATTCCGATGCTTCACTTCAGGTTTACTGTGTCCCTTGGACCTCCTTATTGACGAAGAAACACAGAAATTGCATTCAAATTTAAAACAAAATGCACAATGCCGACTTAAGTACAAGAGGACTGACATTCTAACTTTCTATGATTTGAACGTCTCCTGTGAGTCCAGTTTTAGATTCCGATGCTTCACTTCAGGTTTACCGTATCCGTTGGACCTCCTTATTGACGAAGAAACACAGAAATTGCATCCGAATTTAATACAACAATACAATGCCGACTTAAGAACAAGAGGACTGACACTCTCACTTTCTATGATTTGAACCTTTCTCTTGTGAGTCCAGTTTTTGATTCCGATGCTTCACTTCAGGTTTACTGTATCCCTTGGACCTTCTTATTGACGGTGAAACACAGAAATTGCATCCGAATTCAATACAAAAGGCACAATGCCGACATAAGTACAAGAGGACTGACACTCTCACTTTCTATGATATGAACCTCTCCTGTGAGTCTAGTTTTAGATTCCGATGCTTCACGTCATGTATACTGTATCCCTTGGACCTTCTTATTGACGATGAAACACAGAAATTGCATCCGAATTTAATACAAGAGGCACAATACCGACTTAAGTACAAGAGGACTGACACTCTAACTTTCAATGATTTGAAACTCTCCTGTGAGTCCAGTTTTAGTTTCCGATGCTTCACTTCAGGTTTACTGTATCCCTTGGACCTTCTTATTGACGATGAAACACAGAAATTGCATCCGAATTTAATACAAAAGGCACAATGCCGACTTAAGTATAAGAGGACTGACACTCGCACTTTCTATGATTTGAACCTCTCTTGTAAGTCCAGTTTTATATTTTTCATGCTTCACTTCAGTTTTACTGTATCCCTTGGAGCTTCTTATTGACGATGAAACACAGAAATTGCATCCGAATTTAATACAAAAGGCACAGTGCCGCCTTAAGTACAAGAGGACTGTCACTCTAACTTTCTCTCCTGTGAGTCCAGTTTTAGATTCCGATGCTTCACTTCAGGCATACTGAATACCTTGGACCTTCTTATCGACGATGAAACACAGAAATTGCATTCAAATTTAAAACAAAATGCACAATACCGACTTAAGTACAAGAGGACTGACACTCTAACTTTCTGTGATTTCAACGTCTCCTGTGAGTCCAGTTTTCGATTACGATGCTTCACTTCAGGTTTACTGTATCCCTTGGACCTCCTTATAGACGAAGAAACACAGAAATTGCATCCGAATTTAAAACAAAGGCACAATGCCGACTTAAGAACAAGAGGACTGACACTCTCACTTACTATGATTTGAACCTCTCCTGTGAGTCCAGTTTTAGATTCCGATGCTTCACTTCAGGTTTACTGTTTTCCTTGGGCCATCTTATTGACTATGAAACACAGAAATTGCATCCGAATTTAATACAAAAGGCACAATGCCGACTTAATTACGAGAGGTCTGACACTCTAACTTTCTCTCCTGTGAGTCCAGATTTAGATTCCGATGCTTCACTTCAGGTTTACTGTATACCTTGGACCTTCTTATTGACGATGAAACACAGAAATTGCATCCGAATTTAATACAAAAGGCACAATGCCGACTTAAGTACAAGAGGACTGACACTCTCACTTTCTATGATTTGAACCCCTCCTGTGAGTCCACTTTTATATTCCGATGCTTCACTTCAGGTTTACTGTATCCCTTGGACCTTCTTATTGACGATGAAACACAGAAATTGCATTCGAATTCAATACAAAAGGCACAATGCCGACTTAAGCACAAGAGGCCTGGCACTCTAACTTTCTATGATTTGAACCTCTCCTGTGGGTCCAGTTTTAGATTCCTATGCTTCACTTCAGGATTACTGTATCCCTTGGACCTTCTTACTGACGATGATTCACAGAAATTGCATCCGAATTTAATACAAAAGGCACAGTGCCGACTTAAGTACAAGAGGACTGACACTCTAACTTTCTATGATTTCAACCGCTCCTGTGTGTCCAGTTTTAGATTCCGATGCCTCACTTCAGGTTTACTGTATCCCTTGGACCTTCTTATTGAAGATGAAACACAGAAATTGCATCCGAATTTAATACAAAAGGCACAATGCCGACATAAGTACAAGAGGACTGACACTCTAACTTTCTATGATTTGAACCTCTCCTGTGAGTCCAGTTTTAGATACCGATGCTTCACTTCAGGTTTGCTGTA
This sequence comes from Schistocerca americana, assembly GCF_021461395.2. Lineage (NCBI taxonomy): Eukaryota > Metazoa > Arthropoda > Insecta > Orthoptera > Acrididae > Schistocerca > Schistocerca americana. Next base: position 72,043,567 of record NC_060130.1, on the reverse strand, counting down.
TACCTTGGACCTTCGTATTGACGATGAAACACAGAAAATGCATTCAAAATTAATACAAAATGCACAATACCGACTTAAGTACAAGAGGACTGACACTCGAACTTTCTATGATTTGAACGTCTCCTGTGAGTCCAGTTCTAGATTCCGATGCTTCACTTCAGGTTTACTGTATCCCTTGGACCTCCTTATTGACGAAGGAACACAGAAATTGCATCCGAATTTAATACAAAAGCACAATGCCGACTTAAGAACAAGAGGACTGACACTCCCACCTTCTATGATTTGTACCTCTATTGTGAGTGCAGTTTTAGATGAAGATGCTTCACTTTAGGTTTACTGTATCACTTGGACCTCCTTATTGACGAAGAAACACAGAAATTGCAATCAAATATAAAACAAAATGCACAATGCCGACTTAAGTACAAGAGGACTGACACTCTATCTTTCTATGATTAGAACGTCTCCTGTGAGTCCAGTTTTAGATTCCAATGCTTCACTTCAGGTTTACTGTATCCCTTGGACCATCTTATTGACGATGAAACACAGAAATAGCATCCGAATTTAATACAAAAGGCACAGTGCCGCCTTAAGTACAAGAGGACTGTCACTCTAACTTTCTCTCCTGTGAGTCCAGTTTTAGATTCCGATGCTTCACTTCAGGTATACTGTATACCTTGGACCTTCTTATTGACGATGAAACACAGATATTGCATTCAAATTTAAAACAAAATGCACAATACCGACTTAAGCACAAGAGGACTGACACTCTAACTTTCTATGATTTCAACGTCTCCTGTGAGTCCAGTTTTAGATTCCGATGCTTCACTGCAGGTTTACTGTATCCCTTGGACCTCCTTATTGAAGAAGAAACACAGAAATTGCATCCGAATTTAATACAAAGGCACAATGGCGACTTAAGAACAAGAAGACTGACACTCTCACTTTCTATGATTTGAACCTCTCCTGTGAGTCCAGTTTTAGATTCCGATGCTTCACTTCAGGTTTACTGTATTCCTTGGACCATCTTATTGACTATGAATTACAGAAACTGCATCCGAATTTAATACAAAAGGCACAATGCCGACTTAAATACGAGAGGACTGACACTCTAACTTTCTCTCCTGTGAGTCCAGATTTAGATTCCGATTCTTTACTTCAGGTTTACTGTATACCTTGGGCCTTCTTATTGACGATGAAACACAGAAATTGCATCCGAATTTAATACAAAAGGCACAATGCCGACTTAAGAACAAGAGGAATGACACTCTCACTTTCTATGATTTCAACCGCTCCTGTGTGTCCCGTTTTAGATTCCGATGCCTCACTTCAGGTTTACTGTATCCCTTGGACCTCCTTATTGACGAAGAAACACAGAAATTGCAATCAAATTTAAAACAAAATGCACAATGCCGACTTAAGTACAAGAGGACTGACACTCTAACTTTCTATGAATAGAACGTCTCCTGTGAGTCCAGTTTTAGATTCCAATGCTTCACTTCAGGTTTACTGTATTCCTTGGACCATCTTATTGACGATGAAAAACAGAAAATGCATCCGAATTTAATACAAAAGGCACAATGCCAACCTAAGTACAAGAGGACTGTCACTCTATCTTTCTCTCCTGTGAGTCCAGTTTTTGATTCCGATGCTTCGCTTCAGGTTTACTGTATACCATGGACCTTCTTATTGACGATGAAACACAGAAATTGCATTCAAATTTAAAACAAAATGCACAATGCCGACTTAAGTACAAGAGGACTGACACTTTAACTTTCTATGATTTGAACTTCTCCTGTGAGTCCAGTTTTAGATTCCGATGCTTCACTTCAGGTTTACTGTATCCCTTGGACCTCCTTATTGACGAAGAAACACAGAAATTGCATCCCAATTTAATGCAAAAGCACAATGCCGACTTAAGAACAAGAGGACTGACACTCTCACTTTCTATGATTTGAACCTCTCCTGTGAGTCCAGTTTTAGATTCCGATGCTTCACTTCAGGTTTACTGTATCCCTTGGACCTTCTTATTGACGATGAAACACAGAAATTGCATCCGAATTCAACACAAAAGGCACAATGCCGACGTAAGTACAAGAGGACTGTCACTCTAACTTTCTCTCCTGTGAGTCCAGTTTTTGATTCCGATGCTTCACTTCAGGTTTACTGTATCCCTTGGACCTCCTTATTGACGAAGAAACAAAGAAATTGCATCCGAATTTAATAGAGATGCACAATGCCGACTTAAGAACAAGAGGACTGACACTCTCACATTCTATGATTTGAACCTCTCCTGTGAGTCCAGATTTAGATTCCGATGCTTCACTTCAGGTTTACTGTATCCCTTGGACCTCCTTATTGACGAAGAAACACAGAAATTGCATTCAAATTTAAAACAAAATGCACAATGCCGACTTAAGTACAAGAGGACTGACACTCTAACTTTCTATGATTTGAACGTCTCCTGTGAGTCCAGTTTTATATTCCAATGCTTCACTTCAGGTTTACTGTATCCCTTGGACCTCCTTATTGACGAAGAAACACAGAAATTGCATCCGAATTTAATACAAAAGCACAATGCCGACTTAAGAACAAGAGGACTGACACTCTCACTTTCTATGATTTGAACCTCTCTTGTGAGTCCAGTTTTAGATTCCGATGCTTCACTTCAGGTTTACTGTATCCCTTGGACCATCTTATTGACGATGAAACACAGAAATTGCATCCGAATTTAATACAAAAGGCACAATGCAGACTTAAGTACAAGAGGACTGACACTCTCACTTTCTATGATTTGAACCTCTCCTGTGAGTCCAGTTTTAGATTCCGATGCTTCACTTCAGGTTTACTGTATCCCTTGGACCTTCTTATTGACGACGAAACACAGAAATTGCATCCGAATTCAATAAAAAAGGCACAATGCCGACATAAGTACAAGAGGACTGACACTCTCACTTTCTATGATATGAACCTCTCCTGTGAGTCTAGTTTTAGATTCCGATGCTTCACTTCATGTTTACTGTATCCCTTGGACCTTCTTATTCACGATGAAACACAGAAATTGCATCCGAATTTAATACAAAAGGCAGAATACCGACTTAAGTACAAGAGGACTGACACTCTAACTTTCTATGATTTCAACGTCTCCTGTGAGTCCAGTTTTAAATTCCGATGCTTCACTTCAGGTTTACTGTATCCCTTGGACCTCCTTATTGACGAAGACACACAGAAATTGCATCCGAATTTAATACAAAGGCACAATGCCGACTTAAGAACAAGAGGACTGACACTCTCACTTTCTATGATTTGAACCTCTCCTGTGAGTCCAGTTTTAGATTCCGATGCTTCACTTCAGGTTTACTGTATTCCTTGGACCATCTTATTGACTATGAAACACAGAAATTGCATCCGAATTTAATACAAAAGGCACAATGCCGACTTAAGTACGAGAGGACTGACACTCTAACTTTCTCTCCTGTGAGTCCAGATTTAGATTCTGATGCTTCACTTCAGGTTTACTGTATACCTTGGACCTTCTTATTGACGATGAAACACAGAAATTGCATCCGTATTTAATACAAAAGGCACAATGCCGACTGAAGTACAAGAGGACTGACACTCTAACTTTCTATGATTGGAACCTCTCCTGTGAGTCCAGTATTAGATTCCGATGCTTCACTTCAGGTTTACTGTATCTCTTGGACCTTCTTATTGACGATGAAACACAGAAATTGCATCCGAATTCAATACAAAAGGCACAATGCCGACTTAAGTACAAGAGGACTGGCACTCTAACTTTCTATTATCTCAACGTCTCCTGTGAGTCCAGTTTTAGATTCCGATGCTTCACTGCAGGTTTACTGTATCCCTTGGACCTCCTTATTGAAGAAGAAACACAGAAATTGCATCCGAATTTAATACAAAGGCACAATGCCGACTTAAGAACAAGAGGACTGACACTCTCACATTCTATGATTTGAACCTCTCCTGTGAGTCCTGTTTTAGATTCCGATGCTTCACTTCAGGTTTACTGTATTCCTTGGACCATCTTATTGACTTTGAAACACAGAAATTGCATCCGAATTTAATACAAATAGCACAATGCCGTCTTAAATACGAGAGGACTGACACTCTAACTTTCTCTCCTGTGAGTCCAGATTTAGATTCCGATGCTTCACTTCAGGTTTACTGTATACCTTGGGCCTTCTTATTGACGATGAAACACAGAAATTGCATCCGAATTTAATACAAAAGGCACAATGCCGACTTAAGAACAAGAGGAATGACACTCTCACTTTCTATGATTTCAACCGCTCCTGTGTGTCCCGTTTTAGATTCCGATGCCTCACTTCAGGTTTACTGTATCCCTTGGACCTCCTTATTGGCGAAGAAACACAGAAATTGCAATCAAATTTAAAACAAAATGCACAATGCCGACTTAAGTACAAGAGGACTGACACTCTAACTTTCTATGATTAGAACGTCTCCTGTGAGTCCAGTTTTAGATTCCGATGCTTCACTTCAGGTTTACTGTATTCCTTGGACCATCTTATTGACGATGAAAAACAGAAATTGCATCCGAATTTAATACAAAAGGCACAATGCCAACCTACGTACAAGAGGACTGTCACTCTAACTTTCTCTCCTGTGAGTCCAGTTTTTGATTCCGATGCTTCGCTTCAGGTTTACTGTATACCATGGACCTTCTTATTGACGATGAAACACAGAAATTGCATTCAAATTTAAAACAAAATGCACAATGCCGACTTAAGTACAAGAGGACTGACACTTTAACTTTCTATGATTTGAACTTCTCCTGTGAGTCCAGTTTTAGATTCCGATGCTTCACTTCAGGTTTACTGTATCCCTTGGACCTCCTTATTGACGAAGAAACACAGAAATTGCATCCCAATTTAATACAAAAGCACAATGCCGACTTAAGAACAAGAGGACTGACACTCTCACTTTCTATGATTTGAACCTCTCCTGTGCGTCCAGTTTTAGATTCCGATGCTTCACTTCAGGTTTACTGTATCCCTTGGACCTTCTTATTGACGATGAAACACAGAAATTGCATCCGAATTCAATACAAAAGGCACAATGCCGACGTAAGTACAAGAGGACTGTCACTCTAACTTTCTCTCCTGTGAGTCCAGTTTTTGATTCCGATGCTTCACTTCAGGTTTACTGTATCCCTTGGACCTCCTTATTGACGAAGAAACAAAGAAATTGCATCCGAATTTAATAGAAATGCACAATGCCGACTTAAGAACAAGAGGACTGACACTCTCACATTCTATGATTTGAACCTCTCCTGTGAGTCCAGTTTTAGATTCCGATGCTTCACTTCAGGTTTACTGTATCCCTTGGACCTCCTTATTGACGAAGAAACACAGAAATTGCATTCAAATTTAAAACAAAATGCACAATGTCGACTTAAGTACAAGAGGACTGACACTCTAACTTTCTATGATTTGAACGTCTCCTGTGAGTCCAGTTTTAGATTCCAATGCTTCACTTCAGGTTTACTGTATCCCTTGGACCTCCTTATTGACGAAGAAACACAGAAATTGCATCCGAATTTAATACAAAAGCACAATGCCGACTTAAGAACAAGAGGACTGACACTCTCACTTTCTATGATTTGAACCTCTCTTGTGAGTCCAGTTTTAGATTCCGATGCTTCACTTCAGGTTTGCTGTATCCCTTGGACCATCTTATTGACGATGAAACACAGAAATTGCATCCGAATTTAATACAAAAGGCACAATGCAGACTTAAGTACAAGAGGACTGACACTCTCACTTTCTATGATTTGAACCTCTCCTGTGAGTTTAGTTTTAGATTCCGATGCTTCACATCAGGTTTACTGTATCCCTTGGACCTTCTTATTGACGATGAAACACAGAAATTGAGTCCGAATTCAATAAAAAATGCACAATGCCGACATAAGTACAAGTGGACTGTCACTCTAACTTTCTCTCCTGTGAGTCCAGTTTTAGATTCCGATGCTTCACTACAGGTATACTGTATACTTTGGACCTTCTTATTGACGATGAAACACAGAAATTGCATTCAAATTTAAAACAAAATGCACAATACCGACTTAAGTACAAGAGGAGTGACACTCTCACTTTCTATGATTTCAACGTCTCCTGTGAGTCCAGTTTTAAATTCCGATGCTTCACTTCAGGTTTACTGTATCCCTTGGAGCTCCTTATTGACGAAGAAACACAGAAATTGCATCCGAATTTAATACAAAGGCACAATGCCGACTTAAGAACAAGAGGACTGACACTCTCACTTTCTATGATTTGAACCTCTCCTGTGGGTCCAGTTTTAGATTCCGATGCTTCACTTCAGGTTTACTGTATTCCTTGGACCATCTTATTGACTATGAAACACAGAAATTGCATCCGAATTTAATACAAAAGGCACAATGCCGACTTAAGTACGAGAGGACTGACACTCTAACTTTCTCTCCTGTGAGTCCAGATTTAGATTCCGATGCTTCACTTCAGGTTTACTGTATACCTTAGACCTTCTTATTGACGATGAAACACAGAAATTGCATCCGAATTTAATACAAAAGGCACAATGACGACTTAAGTACAAGAGGAGTGACACTCTCACTTTCTATGATTTGAACCTCTCCTGTGAGTCCAGTATTAGATTCCGATGCTTCACTTCATGTTTACTGTATCTCTTGGACCTTCTTATTGACGATGAAACACAGAAATTGCATCCGAATTCAATACAAAAGGCACAATGCCGACTTAAGTACAAGAGGACTGGCACTCTAACTTTCTATGATTTGAGCCTCTCCTGTGAGTCCAGTTTTAGATTCCTATGCTTCACTTCAGGATTACTGTATCCCTTGGACCTCCTTATTGACGAAGAAACACAGAAATTGCATCCGAATTTAATACAAAAGCACAATGCCGACTTAAGAACAAGAGGACTGACACTCTCACTTTCTATGATTTGAACCTCTCTTGTGAGTCCAGTTTTAGATTCCGATGCTTCACTTCAGGTTTACTGTATCCCTTGGACCTTCTTATTGACGATGAAACACAGAATTTGCATCCGAATTTAATACAAAAGGCACAGTGCCGCCTTAAGTACAAGAGGACTGTCACTCTAACTTTCTCTCCTGTGAGTCCAGTTTTAGATTCCGATGCTTCACTACAGGTATACTGTATACTTTGGACCTTCTTATTGACGATGAAACACAGAAATTGCATTCAAATTTAAAACAAAATGCACAATACCGACTTAAGTACAAGAGGAGTGACACTCTCACTTTCTATGATTTCAACGTCTCCTGTGAGTCCAGTTTTAGATTCCGATGCTTCACTTCAGGTTTACTGTATCCCTTGGACCTCCTTATTGACGAAGAAACACAGAAATTGCATCCGAATTTAATACAAAGGCACAATGCCGACTTAAGAACAAGAGGACTGACACTCTCACTTTCTATGATTTGAACCTCTCCTGTGGGTCCAGTTTTAGATTCCGATGCTTCACATCAGGTTTACTGTATTCCTTGGACCATCTTATTGACTATGAAACACAGAAATTGCATCCGAATTTAATACAAAAGGCACAATGCCGACTTAAGTACGAGAGGACTGACACTCTAACTTTCTCTCCTGTGAGTCCAGATTTAGATTCCGATGCTTCACTTCAGGTTTACTGTATACCTTGGACCTTCTTATTGACGATGAAACACAGAAATTGCATCCGAATTTAATACAAAAGGCACAATGCCGACTTAAGTACAAGAGGAGTGACACTCTCACTTTCTATGATTTGAACCTCTCCTGTGAGTCCAGTATTAGATTCCGATGCTTCACTTCATGTTTACTGTGTCTCTTGGACCTTCTTATTGACGATGAAACACAGAAATTGCATCCGAATTCAATACAAAAGGCACAATGCCGACTTAAGTACAAGAGGACTGGCACTCTAACTTTCTATGATTTGACCCTCTCCTGTGAGTCCAGTTTTAGATTCCTATGCTTCACTTCAGGATTACTGTATCCCTTGGACCTTCTTATTGACGATGAGACACAGAAATGCATCCGAATTTAATACAAAAGGCACAGTGCCGACTTAAGTACAAGAGGACTGACACTCTAACTTTCTATGATTTCAACCGCTCCTGTGTGTCCAGTTTTAGATTCCGATGCCTCACTTCAGGTTTACTGTATCCCTTGGACCTTCTTGTTGAAGATGAAACACAGAAATTGCATCCGAATTTAATACAAAAGGCACAATGCCGACTTAAGTACAAGAGGACTGACACTCTAACTTTCTATGATTTGAACCTCTCCTGTGAGTCCAGTTTTAGATACCGATGCTTCACTTCAGGTTTACTATATACCTTGGACCTTCTTATTGACGATGAAACACAGAAATTGTATTCAAAATTAATACAAAATGCACAATACCGACTTAAGTACAAGAGGACTGACACTCGAACTTTCTATGATTTGAACGTCTCCTGTGAGTCCAGTTCTAGATTCCGATGCTTCACTTCAGGTTTACGGTATCCCTTGGACCTCCTTATTGCCGAAGGAACACAGAAATTGCATCCGAATTTAATACAAAAGCACAATGCCGACTTAAGAACAAGAGGACTGTTACTCCCACCTTCTATGATTTGTACCTCTCCTGTGAGTGCAGTTTTAGATGCCGATGCTTCACTTTAGGTTTACTGTATCCCTTGGAACTCCTTATTGACGAAGAAACACAGAAATTGCAATCAAATTTAAAACAAAATGCACAATGCCGACTTAAGTACAAGAGGACTGACACTCTAACTTTCTATGATTAGAACGTCTCCTGTGAGTCCAGTTTTAGATTCCAATGCTTTACTTCAGGTTTACTCTATCCCTTGGACCATCTTGTTGACGATGAAAAACAGAAATTGCATCCGAATTTAATACAAAAGGCACAATGCCAACTTAAGTAGAAGAGGACTGTCACTCTAACTTTCTCTCCTGTGAGTCCAGTTTTTGATTCCGATGCTTCACTTCAGGTTTACTGTATACCATGGACCTTCTTATTGACGATGAAACACAGAAATTGCATTCAATTTTAAAACAAAATGCACAATGCCGACTTAAGTACAAGAGGACTGACACTTTAACTTTCTATGATTTGAACTTCTCCTGTGAGTCCAGTTTTAGATTCCGATGCTTCACTTCAGGTTTACTTTATCCCTTGGACCTCCTTATTGACGAAGAAACACAGAAATTGCATCCGAATTTAATACAAAAGCACAATGCCGACTTAAGAACAGGAGGACTGACACTCTCACTTTCTATGATTTGAATCTCTCCTGTGACTCCAGTTTTAGATTCCGAAGCTTCACTTCAGGTTTACTGTATCCCTTGGACCATCTTATTGACGGTGAAACACAGAAATAGCATCCGAATTTAATACAAAAGGCACAATGCAGACATAAGTACAAGAGGACTGACATTCTCACTTTCTATGATTTGAACCTCTCCTGTGAGTCCAGTTTTAGATTCCGATGCTTCACTTCAGGTTTACTGTATCCCTTGGACCTTTTTATTGACGATGAAACACAGAAATTGCATCCGAATTCAAAACAAAAGGCACGATGCCGACATAAGCACAAGAGGACAGACACTCTCGCTTTCTATGATATGAACCCCTCCTGTGAGTCTAGTTTTTGATTCCGATGCTTCACTTCAGGTTTACTGTATCCCTTGGACATTCTTGTCGACGATGAAACACAGAAATTGCATCCGAATTTAATACAAAAGGCACAGTGCCGACTTAAGTACAAGAGGACTGACACTCTACCTTCCTATGATTTGAACCTCTCCTGTGAGTCCAGTTTTAGATTCCGATGCTTCACTTCAGGTTTACTGTATCCCTTGGACCTTCTTATTGACGATGAAACACAGAAATTGCATCCGAATTTAATACAAAAGGCACAATGCCGACTTAAGTATAAGAGGACTGACACTCGCAATTTCTATGATTTGAACCTCTCTTGTGAGTCCAGTTTTATATTTTTCATGCTTCACTTCAGTTTTACTGTATCCCTTGGAGCTTCTTAGTGACGATGAATCACAGAAATTGCATCCGAATTTAATACAAAAGGCACAATGCCGGCTTAAGTACAAGAGGACTGACACTCTAACTTTCTATGAATTGACCCTCTCCTGTGAGTCCAGTTTTAGATTCCGATGCTTCACTTCGGGTTTACTGTATCCCTTGGACCTCCTTATTGACGAAGAAACACAGAAATTGCATCCGAATATTATACAAAAGCACAATGCCGACTTAAGAACAAGAGGACTGACACTCTCACATTCTATGATTTGAACCTCTCCTGTGAGTCCAGTTTTAGATTCCGATGCTTCACTTCAGGTTTACTGTATTCCTTGGACCATCTTATTGACGATGAAACACAGAAATTGCATCCGAATTTAATACAAAAGGCACAATGCCGACTTAAGTACAAGAGGACTGACACTCTCACTTTCTATGATTTGAACCTCTCCTGTGAGTCCAGTTTTAGATTCCGATGCTTCACGTCAGGTTTACTGTATCCCTTGGACCTTTTTATTGACGATGAAACACAGAAATTGCATCCGAATTCAATACAAAAAGCACAATGCCGACATAAGTACAAGAGGACTGACACTCTCACTTTCTATGATATGAACCTCTCCTGTGAGTCTAGATTTATATTCCGATGCTTCACTTCATGTTTACTGTATCCCTTGGACCTTCTTATTGACGATGAAACACAGAAATTGCGTCCGAATTCAATAAAAAAGGCACAATGCCGACATAAGTACAAGAGGACTGACACTCTCACTTTCTATGATATGAACCTCTCCTGTGAGTCTAGATTTATATTCCGATGCTTCACTTCATGTTTACTGTATCCCTTGGACCTTCTTATTCACGATGAAACACAGAAATTGCATCCGAATTCAATACAAAAGGCACAATGCCGACTTAAGTATAAGAGGACTGACACTCGCACTTTCTATGATTTGAACCTCCCTTGTAAGTCCAGTTTTATATTTTTTATGCTCCACTTCAGTTTTACTGTATCCCTTGGAGCTTCTTATTGACGATGAAACACAGAAATTGCATCCGAATTTAATACAAAAGGCACAGTGCCGCCTTAAGTACAAGAGGACTGTCACTCTAACTTTCTCTCCTGTGAGTCCAGTTTTAGATTCCGATGCTTCACTACAGGTATACTGTATACTTTGGACCTTCTTATTGACGATGAAACACAGAAATTGCATTCAAATTTAAAACAAAATGCACAATACCGACTTAAGTACAAGAGGACTGACACTCTAACTTTCTATGATTTCAACGTCTCCTGTGAGTCCAGTTTTAGATTCCGATGCTTCACTTCATGTTTACTGTATCCCTTGGACCTCCTTATTGACGAAGAAACACAGAAATTGCATCCGAAATTAATACAAAGGCACAATGCCGACTTAAGAACAAGAGGACTGACACTCTCACTTTCTATGATTTGAACCTCTCCTGTGAGTCCAGTTTTAGATTCCGATGCTTCACTTCAGGTTTACTGTATTCCTTGGACCATCATATTGACTATGAAACACAGAAATTGCATCCGAATTTCATACAAAAGGCACAATGCCGACTTAAGTACGAGAGGACTGACACTCTAACTTTCTCTCCTGTGAGTCCAGATTTAGATTCCGATGCTTCACTTCAGGTTTACTGTATACCTTGGACCTTCTTATTGACGATGAAACACAGAAATTGCATCCGAATTTAATACAAAAGGCACAATGCCGACTTAAGTACAAGAGGACTGACACTCTCACTTTCTATGATTTGAACCTCTCCTGTGAGTCCAGTATTAGATTCCGATGCTTCACTTCAGGTTTACTGTATCTCTTGGACCTTCTTATTGACGATGAAACACAGAAATTGCATCCGAATTCAATACAAAAAGCACAATGCCGACTTAAGTACAAGAGGACTGGCACTCTAACTTTCTATGATTTGAGCTTCTCCTGTGAGTCCAGTTTTAGATTCCTATGCTTCACTTCAGGATTACTGTATCCCTTGGACCTTCTTATTGACGATGAAACACAGAAATGCATCCGAATTTAATACAAAAGGCACAGTGCCGACTTAAGTACAAGAGGACTGACACTCTAACTTTCTATGATTTCAACCGCTCCTGTGTGTCCAGTTTTAGATTCCGATGCCTCACTTCAGGTTTACTGTATCCCTTGGACCTTCTTGTTGAAGATGAAACACAGAAATATCATCCGAATTTAATACAAAAGGCACATTGCGACTTAAGTACAAGAGGACTGACACTCTAACTTTCTATGATTTGAACCTCTCCTGTGAGTCCAGTTTTAGATACCGATGCTTCGCTTCAGGTTTACTGTATACCTTGGACCTTCTTATTGACGATGAAACACAGAAATTGTATTCAAAATTAATACAAAATGCACAATACCGACTTAAGTACAAGAGGACTGACACTCGAACTTTCTATGATTTGAACGTCTCCTGTGAGTCCAGTTCTAGATTCCGATGCTTCACTTCAGGTTTACGGTATCCCTTGGACCTTCTTATTGCCGAAGGAACACAGAAATTGCATCCGAATTTAATACAAAAGCACAATGCCGACTTAAGAACAAGAGGACTGTTACTCCCACCTTCTATGATTTGTACCTCTCCTGTGAGTGCAGTTTTAGATGCCGATGCTTCACTTTAGGTTTACTGTATCCCTTGGAACTCCTTATTGACGAAGAAACACAGAAATTGCAATCAAATTTAAAACAAAATGCACAATGCCGACTTAAGTACAAGAGGACTGACACTCTAACTTTCTATGATTAGAACGTCTCCTGTGAGTCCAGTTTTAAATTCCAATGCTTCACTTCAGGTTTACTGTATCCCTTTTACCATCTTGTTGACGATGAAAAACAGAAATTGCATCCGAATTTAATACAAAAGGCACAATGCCAACTTAAGTAGAAGAGGACTGTCACTCTAACTTTCTCTCCTGTGAGTCCAGTTTTTGATTCCGATGCTTCACTTCAGGTTTACTGTATACCATGGACCTTCTTATTGACGTTGAAACACAGAAATTGCATTCAATTTTAAAACAAAATGCACAATGCCGACTTAAGTACAAGAGGACTGACACTTTAACTTTCTATGATTTGAACTTCTCCTGTGAGTCCAGTTTTAGATTCCGATGCTTCACTTCAGGTTTACTTTATCCCTTGGACCTCCTTATTGACGAAGAAACACAGAAATTGCATCCGAATTTAATACAAAAGCACAATGCCGACTTAAGAACAGGAGGACTGACACTCTCACTTTCTAAGATTTGAACCTCTCCTGTGACTCCAGTTTTAGATTCCGAAGCTTCACTTCAGGTTTACTGTATCCCTTGGACCATCTTATTGACGATGAAACACAGAAATAGCATCCGAATGTAATACAAAAGGCACAATGCAGACTTATGTACAAGAGGACTGACATTCTCACTTTCTATGATTTGAACCTCTCCTGTGAGTCCAGTTTTAGATTCCGATGCTTCACTTCAGGTTTACTGTATCCCTTGGACCTTTTTATTGACGATGAAACACAGAAATTGCATCCGAATTCAAAACAAAAGGCACGATGCCGACATAAGCACAAGAGGACAGACACTCTCGCTTTCTATTATATGAACCCCTCCTGTGAGTCTAGTTTTTGATTCCGATGCTTCACTTCAGGTTTACTGTATCCCTTGGACCTTCTTATTGACGATGAAACACAGATATTGCATCCGAATTTAATACAAAAGGCACAATGCCGACTTAAGTATAAGAGGACTGACACTCGCAATTTCTATGATTTGAACCTCTCTTGTGAGTCCAGTTTTATATTTTTCATGCTTCACTTCAGTTTTACTGTATCCCTTGGAGCTTCTTATTGACGATGAAACACAGAAATTGCATCCGAAATAAATACAAGAGGCACAGTGCCGACTTAAGTACAAGAGGACTGTCACTCCAATTTTCTCTCCTGTGAGTCCAGTTTTAGATTCCGATGCTTCACTTCAGGTTTACTGTATACCTTGGACCTTCTTATTGACGATGAAACACAGAAATTGCATTCAAATTTAAAACAAAATGCACAATGCCGACTTAAGTACAAGAGGACTGACACTCTAACTTTCTATGATTTGAACGTCTCCTGTGAGTCCAGTTTTAGATTCCGATGCTTCACTTTAGGTTTACTGTATCCCTTGGACCTCCTTATTGACGAAGAAACACAGAAATTGCATCCGAATTTGATACAAAAGCACAATGCCGACTTAAGAACAAGAGGACTGACACTCTCACATTCTATGATTTCAACCTCTCCTGTGAGTCCAGTTTTAGATTCCGATGCTTCACTTCAGGTTTACTGTATTCCTTGGACCATCTTATTGACGATGAAACACAGAAATTGCATCCGAATTTAATACAAAAGGCACAATGCCGACTTAAGTACAAGAGGACTGACACTCTCACTTTCTATGATTTGAACCGCTCCTGTGAGTCCACTTTTAGATTCCGATGCTTCATGTTAGGTTTACTGTATCCCTTGGACCTTCTTATTGACGATGAAACACAGAAATTGCATCCGAATTCAATACAAAAGGCACAATGCCAACATAAGTACAAGAGGACTGACACTCTCACTTTCTATGATATGAACCTCTCCTGTGAGTCTAGTTTTAGATTCCGATGCTTCACTTCAGGTTTACTGTATCCCTTGGACCTACTTATTGACGATGAAACACAGAAATTGCATCCGAATTTAATACAAAAGGCACAATGAGGACTTAAGTACAAGAGGACTGACACTCTCCTTTTCTATGATTTGAACCTCTCCTGTGAGTCCACTTTTAGATTCCGATGCTTCACGTCAGGTTTACTGTATCCCTTGGACCTTCTTATTGACGATGAAACACAGAAATTGCATCCGAATTCAATACAAAAGGCACAATGCCGACATAAGTACAAGAGGACTGACACTCTCACCTTCTATGATATGAACCTCTCCTGTGAGTCTAGTTTTAGATTCCGATGCTTCACTTCAGGTTTACTGTATCCCTTGGACCTACTTATTGACGATGAAACACAGAAATTGCATCCGAATTTAATACAAAAGCCATAATGCCGACTTAAGTACAAGAGGACTGACACTCTAACTTTTTATGATTTGAACCACTCCTGTGAGTCCAGTTTTAGATACCGATGATTCACTTCGGGTTTACTGTATCCCTTGGACTTCCTTATTGACGAAGGAACACAGAAATTGCATCCGAATTTAATACAAAAGCACAATGCCGACTTAAGAACAAGAGGACTGACACTCTCACATTCTATGATTTGAACCTCTCCTGTGAGTCCAGTTTTAGATTCCGATGCTTCACTTCAGGTTTACTGTATTCCTTGGACCATCTTATTGACGATGAAACACAGAAATTGCATCCGAATTTAATACAAAAGGCACAATGCCGACTTAAGTACAAGAGGACTGACACTCTCACTTTCTATGATTTGAACCTCTCCTGTGAGTCCAGTTTTAGATTCCGATGCTTCACGTCAGGTTTACTGTATCCCTTGGACCTTCTTATTGACGATGAAACACAGAAAT
The DNA here is from genome assembly GCF_021461395.2 of Schistocerca americana. Taxonomy (NCBI): domain Eukaryota; kingdom Metazoa; phylum Arthropoda; class Insecta; order Orthoptera; family Acrididae; genus Schistocerca; species Schistocerca americana. The sequence continues at coordinate 72,027,868 of NC_060130.1, read as the reverse complement.
TGCATCCGAATTCAATACAAAAGGCACAATGCCAACATAAGTACAAGAGGACTGACACTCTCACTTTCTATGATATGAACCTCTCCTGTGAGTCTAGTTTTAGATTCCGATGCTTCACTTCATGTTTACTGTATCCCTTGGACCTACTTATTGACGATGAAACACAGAAATGGCATCCGAATTTAATACAAAAGGCATAATACCGACTTAAGTACAAGAGGGCTGACACTCAAACGTTTTATGATTTGAACCGCTCCTGTGAGTCCAGTTTTAGATTCCGATGCTTCACTTCAGGTTTACTCTATCCCTTGGACCTTCGTATTGAAGATGAAGCACAGAAATTGCATCCGAATTTAATACAAAAGGCACAATGATTACTTAAGTACAAGAGGACTGACACTCTCACTTTCTATGATTTGAACCTCTCCTGTGAGTCCACTTTTAGATTCCGATGCTTCACGTCAGGTTTACTGTATTCCTTGGACCTTCTTATTGACGATGAAACACAGAAATTGCATCCGAATTCAATACAAAAGGCACAATGCCGACATAAGTACAAGAGGACTGACACTCTCACCTTCTATGATATGAACCTCTCCTGTGAGTCTAGTTTTAGATTCCGATGCTTCACTTCAGGTTTACTGTATCCCTTGGACCTACTTATTGACGATGAAACACAGAAATTGATCCGAATTTAATACAAAAGCCACAATGCCGACTTAAGTACAAGAGGATTGACACTCTAACTTTTTATGATTTGAACGTCTCCTGTGAGTCCAGTTTTAGATTCCGATGCTTCACTTCCGGTTTTACTCTATCCCTTGGACCTTCTTATTGAAGATGAAACACAGAAATTGCATCCGAATTTAATACAAAAGGCACAATGCCGGCTTAAGTACAAGGGGACTGACTTTCTAACTTTCTATGAATTGAAGCTCTCCTGTGAGTCCAGTTTTAGATTCCGATGCTTCACTTCAGTTTTACTGTATCCCTTGGACCTTCTTATTGACGATAAAACACAGAAATTGCATTCAAATTTAAAACAAAATGCACAATACCGACATAAGTACAAGAGGACTGACACTCGAACTTTCTATGATTTGAACGTCTCCTGTGAGTCCAGTTCTAGATTCCGATGCTTCACTTCAGGTTTACTGTATCCCTTGGACCTCCTTTTGACGAAGAAACACAGAAATTGCATCCGAATTTAATACAAATGCACAATGCCGACTTAAGAACAAGAGGACTGACACTCTCACTTTCTATGAATTGAACCTCTCCTGTGAGTCCAGTTTTAGATTCCGATGCTTCACTTCAGGTTTACTGTATCCCTTGGACCATTTTATTGACGATGAAACACAGAAATTGCATCCGAATTTAATACAAAAGGCACAATGCCGACTTAAGTACAAGAGGACTGTCACTGTAACTTTCTCTCCTGTGAGTCCAGTTTTTGATTCCGATGCTTCACTTCAGGTTTACTGTATACCATGGACCTTCCTATTGACGATGAAACACAGAAATTGCATTCAAATTTAATACAAAATGCACAATGCCGACTTAAGTACAAGAGGACTGACACTTTAACTACCTATGATTTGAACGTCTCCTGTGAGTCCAGTTTTAGGTTCCGATGCTTCACTTCAGGTTTACTTTATCCCTTGGACCTTCTTATTGACGATGAAACACAGAAATAGCATCCGAATTCAATACAAAAGACACAATGCCGACATAAGTACAAGAGGACTGACACTGTAACTTTCTATGATTTGAACGTCTCCTGTGAGTCCAGTTTTAGATTCCGATGCTTCACTTCAGGTTTACTGTATCCCTTGGACCTCCTTATTGACGAAGAAACACAGAAATTGCATCCGAATTTAATACAAAAGCACAATGCCGACTTAAGAACAAGAGGACTGACACTCTCACTTTCTATGATTTGAACCTCTTCTGTGAGTACAGTTTTAGATTCAGATGCTTCACTTTAGGTTTACTGTATCCCTTGGAGCATCTTATTGACGATGAAACACAGAAATTGCATCGGAATTCAATACAAAAGACACAATGCCGACTTAAGTACAAGAGGACTGACACTCTCACTTTCTATGATTTGAACCTCTCTTGTGAGTCCAGTTATAGATTTTTCATGCTTCACTTCAGTTATACTGTATCCCATGGAGCTTCATATTGACGATGAAACACAGAAATTGCATCCGAATTTAATACAAAAGGCACAATGCCGACTTAAGTACAAGAGGGCTGTCACTCTAACTTTCTCTCCTGTGAGTCCAGTTTTAGATTCCGATGCCTCACTTCATGTTTACTATGTCCCTTGGACCTTCTTATTGACGATGAAACACAGAAATTGCATTCAAATTTAAAACAAAATGCACAATGCCGACTTAAGTACAAGAGGACTGACACTCTAACTTTCTATGATTTGAACCTCTCCTGTGAGTCCAGTTTTTGATTCCGATGCTTCACTTCAGGTTTACTGTATCCCTTGGACCTTCTTATTGACGATGAAACACAGAAATTGCATCGGAATTCAATACAAAAGACACAATGCCGACTTAAGTACAAGAGGACTGACACTCTAACTTTCTATGATTTGAACCTCTCCTGTGAGTCCAGTCTTAGATACCGATGCTTCACTTCAGGTTTACTATATCCCTTGGACCTTCTTATTGACGATGAAACACAGAAATTGCATCCGAATTTAATACAATAGGCACAATGCCGACTTAAGTACAAGAGGACTGACACTCTAATTTTCTATGATTTGAACCTCTCCAGTGAGTCCAGTTTTAGATACCGATGCTTCACTTCAGTTTTACTATATACCTTGGACCTTCTTATTGACGATGAAACACAGAAATTGCATCCGAATATAGTACAAAAGGCACAATGCCGACTTAAGTACAAGAGGACTGTCACTCTAACTGTCTCTCCTGTGAGTCCTGTTTTAGATTCCGATGCTTCACTTCATGTTTACTGTATACCTTGGACCTTCTTATTGACGATGAAACACAGAAATTGCATTCAAATTTAAAACAAAATGCACAATGCCGACTTAAGTACAAGAGGACTGACACTCTAACTTTCTATGATTTGAACCTCTCCTGTGAGTCCAGTTTTTGATTCCGATGCTTCACTTCAGGTTTACTGTATCCCTTGTACCTCCTTATTGACGAAGAAACACAGAAATTGCATCCGAATTTAATACAAAAGCACAATGCCGACTTAAAAACAAGAGGACAGACACTCTCACTATCTATGATTTGAACCTCTCCTGTGACTCCAGTTTTAGATTCCGATGCTTCACTTTAGGTTTACCGTATCCCTTGGACAATCTTATTGACGATGAAACACAGAAATTGCATCCTAATTTAATACAAAAGGCACAATGCCGACTTAAGTACAAGAGGACTGACACTCTCACTTTCTATGATTTGAACCTCTCTTGTGAGTCCAGTTATAGATTTTTCATGCTTCACTTCAGTTATACTGTATCCCATGGAGCTTCATATTGACGATGAAACACAGAAATTGCATCCGAATTTAATACAAAAGGCACAATGCCGACCTAAGTACAAGAGGGCTGTCACTCTAACTTTCTCTCCTGTGAGTCCAGTTTTAGATTCCGACGCCTCACTTCATGTTTACTATGTCCCTTGGACCTTCTTATTGACGATGAAACACAGAAATTGCTTCCGAATTTAATATATAAGGCACAATGCCGACTTAAGTACAGGACGACTGACACTCTAACTTTCTATGATTTGAACCTCTCCTGTGAGTCCAGTTTTAGATACCGATGCTTCACTTCAGGTTTACTGTATCCCTTGGACCTTCTTATTGACGATGAAACACAGAAATTGCATTCAAATGTAAAACAAAATGCACAATGCCGTGTTAAGTACAAGAGGACTAACACTCAAACTTTCTATGATTTGAACGTCTCCTGTGAGTCCAGTTTTAGATTTCAAAGCTTCACTTCAAGTTTACTGTATCCCTTGGATCTCCTTATTGACGAAGAAACACAGAAATTGCATCCAAATTTAATACAAAAGCACAATGCCGACTTAAGAACAAGAGGACTAACACTCTCACTTTCTATCATTTGAACCTCTCCTGTGAGTCCAGTGTTAGATACCGATGCTTCACGTCAGGTTTACTGTATCCCTTGGACCTTCTTATTGACGATGAAACACAGAAATTGCATCCGAATTCAATACAAAAGGCAGAATGCCGACATAAGTACAAGATGACTGACACTCTCACTTTCTATGATATGAACCTCTCCTGTGAGTCTAGTATTAGATTCCGATGCTTCACTTCAGGTTTACTGTATCCGTTGGACCTACGTATTGACGATGAAACACAGAAATTGCATCCGAATTTAATACAAAAGGCATAATGCCGACTTAAGTACAAGAGGCCTGACACTCTAACTTTTTATGATTAGAACCTCTCCTGTGAGTCCAGTTTTAGATTCCGAAGCTTCACTTCAGGTTTACTGTATCCCTTGGACCTCCTTATTGGCGAAGAAACACAGAAATTGCATCCGAATGTAATACAAAAGCACAATGCCGACTTAAGAACAAGAGGACTGACACTCTAACATTCTATGATTTGAACCTCTCCTGTGAGTCCAGTCTTAGATACCGATGCTTCACTTCAGGTTTACTGTATCCCTTGGACCTTCTTATTGACGATGAAACACAGAAATTGCATCCGAATTTAATGCAATAGGCTCAATGCCGACTTAAGTACAAGAGGACTGACACTCAAATTTTCTATGATTTGAACCTCTCCTGCGAGTCCAGTTTTAGATACCGATGCTTCACTTCAGGTTTACTGTATCCCTTGGACCTTCTTATTGACGATGAAACACAGAAATTGCATCCGAATTTAATACAAAAGGCACAATGCCGACTTAAGTACAAGAGGACTGTCACTCTAACTGTCTCTCCTGTGAGTCCTGTTTTAGATTCCGATGCTTCACTTCAGTTTTACTGTATCCCTTGGACCTTCTTATTGACGATGAAACACAGAAATTGCATCCGAATTCAATACAAAAGGCACAATGCCGACATAAGTAGAAGAGGACTGACACTTTAACTTTCTATGATTTGAACCTCTCCTGTGAGTCCAGTTTTAGATTCCGATGCCTCACTTCATGTTTACTATGTCCCTTGGACCTTCTTATTGACGATGAAACACAGAAATTGCATCCGAATTTAATATAAAAGGCACAATGCCGACTTAGGTACAAGAGGACTGACACTCTAACTTTCTATGATATGAACCTCTCCTGTGAGTCCAGTTTTAGATACCGATGCTTCACGTCAGGTTTACTGTATCCCTTGGACCCTCGTATTGACGATGAAACACAGAAATTGCATCCGAATTCAATACAAAAGGCACAATGCCGACATAAGTACAAGAGGACTGACACTCTCAATTTCTATGATATGAACCTCTCCTGTGAGTCTAGCTTTAGATTCCAATGCTTCACTTCAGGTTTACAATATCCGTTGGACCTACATATTGACGATGAAACACAGAAATTGCATCCGACTTTAATACATAAGGCACAATGCCGACTTAAGTACAAGAGGACTGACACTTTAACTTTCTATGATTTGAACCTCTCCTGTGAGTCCAGTCTTAGATACCGATGCTTCACTTCAGGTTTACTGTATCCCTTGGACCTTCTTATTGACGATGAAACACAGAAATTGCATCCGAATTTAATACAATAGGCACAATGCCGACTTAAGTACAAGAGGACTGACACTCTAATTTTCTATGATTTGAACCTCTCCTGTGAGTCAAGTTTTAGATACCGATGCTTCACTTCAGGTTTACTGTATCCCTCGGACCTTCTTATTGACGATGAAACACAGAAATTGCATCGGAATTCAATACAAAAGACACAATGCCGACTTAAGTACATGAGGACTGACACTCTAACTTTCTATGATTTGAACCTCTCCTGTGAGTCCAGTCTTAGATACCGATGCTTCACTTCAGGTTTACTATATCCCTTGGACCTTCTTATTGACGATGAAACACAGAAATTGCATCCGAATTTAATACAATAGGCACAATGCCGACTTAAGTACAAGAGGACTGACACTCTAATTTTCTATGATTTGAACCTCTCCAGTGAGTCCAGTTTTAGATACCGATGCTTCACTTCAGGTTTACTGTATCCCTTGGACCTTCTTATTGACGATGAAACACAGAAATTGCATCCGAATTTAATACAAAAGGCACAATGCCGACTTAAGTACAAGAGGACTGACACTCTAACTTTCTATGATTTGAACCTCTCCTGTGAGTCCAGTTTTAAATTCCGATGCTTCACTTCAGTTTTACTATATACCTTGGACCTTCTTATTGACGATGAAACACAGAAATTGCATCCGAATATAGTACAAAAGGCACAATGCCGACTTAAGTACAAGAGGACTGTCACTCTAACTGTCTCTCCTGTGAGTCCTGTTTTGTTTACTGTATACCTTGGACCTTCTTATTGACGATGAAACACAGAAATTGCATTCAAATTTAAAAAAAATGCACAATGCCGACTTAAGTACAAGAGGACTGACACTCTAACTTTCTATGATTTGAACCTCTCCTGTGAGTCCAGTTTTTGATTCCGATGCTTCACTTCAGGTTTACTGTATCCCTTGTACCTCCTTATTGACGAAGAAACACAGAAATTGCATCCGAATTTAATACAAAAGCACAATGCCGACTTAAGAACAAGAGGACAGACACTCCCACTATCTACGATTTGAACCTCTCCTGTGACTCCAGTTTTAGATTCCGATGCTTCACTTTAGGTTTACCGTATCCCTTGGACAATCTTATTGACGATGAAACACAGAAATTGAATCCGAATTTAATACAAAAGGCACAATGCCGACTTAAGTACAAGAGGACTGACACTCTAACTTTCTATGATATGAACCTCTCCTGTGAGTCCAGTTTTAGATACCGATGCTTCACGTCAGGTTTACTGTATCCCTTGGACCCTCGAATTGACGATGAAACACAGAAATTGCATCCGAATTCAATACAAAAGGCACAATGCCGACATAAGTACAAGGGGACTGACACTCTCAATTTCTATGATATGAACCTCTCCTGTGAGTCTAGCTTTAGATTCCAATGTTTCACTTCAGGTTTACTGTATCCTTTGGACCTACTTATTGACGATGAAACACAGAAATTGCATCCGAATTTAATACATAAGGCACAATGCCGACTTAAATACAAGAAGACTGACACTCTAACTTTCTATGATTTGAACCTCTCCTGTGAGTCCAGTCTTAGATACCGATGCTTCACTTCAGGTTTACTGTATCCCTTGGACCTTCTTATTGACGATGAAACACAGAAATTGCATCCGAATTTAATACAATAGGCACAAAGCCGACTTAAGTACAAGTGGACTGACACTCTAATTTTCTATGATTTGAACCTCTCCTGTGAGTCCAGTTTTAGATACCGATGCTTCACTTCAGGTTTACTGTATCCCTTGGACCTTCTTATTGACGATGAAACACAGAAATTGCATCCGAATTTAATACAAAAGGCACAATGCCGACTTAAGTACAAGAGGACTGACACTCTAACCTTCTATGATTTGAACCTCTCTTGTGAGTCAAGTTTTAAATTCCGATGCTTCACTTCAGGTTTACTATATACCTTGGACCTTCTTATTGACGATGAAACACAGAAATTGCATCCGAATATAATACGAAAGGCACAATGCCGACTTAAGTACAAGAGGACTGTCACTCTAACTGTGTCTCCTGTGAGTCCTGTTTTAGATTCCGATCCTTCACTTCATGTTTACTGTATACCTTGGACCTTCTTATTGACGATGAAACACAGAAATTGCATTCAAATTTAAAACAAAATGCACAATGCCGACTTAAGTACAAGAGGACTGACACTCTAACTTTCTATGATTTGAACCTCTCCTGTGAGTCCAGTTTTTGATTCCGATGCTTCACTTCAGGTGTACTGTATCCCTTGGACCTCCTTATTGACGAAGGAACACAGAAATAGCATCCGAATTTAATACAAAAGCACAATGCCGACTTAAGAACAAGAGGACCGACACTCTCACTTTCTATGATTTCAACCTCTCCTGTGAGTCCAGTTTTTGATTCCGATGCTTCACTTCAGGTGTACTGTATCCCTTGGACCTCCTTATTGACGAAGGAACACAGAAATAGCATCCGAATTTAATACAAGAGGCACAATGCCGACTTAAGTACAAGAGGACTGACACTCTCACATTCTATGATTTGAACCTCTCTTGTGAGTCCAGTTATAGATTTTTCATGCTTCACTTCAGTTATACTGTATCCCTTGGAGCTTCATATTGACGATGAAACACAGAAATTGCATCAGAATTAAATACAAAAGGCACAATGCCGACTTAAGTACAAGAGGACTGTTACTCTCACTTTCTATGATTTGAACGTCTCCTGTGAGTCCAGTTTTAGATTCCGATGCTTCACTTCAGGTTTACTGTATCCCTTGGACCTTCTTATTGACGATGAAAAACAGAATTTGCATCCGAATTCAATACAAAAGGCACAATGCCGACATAAGTACAAGTGGACTGACACTCTAACTTTCTATGATTTGAACCTCTCCTGTGAGTCCAGTTTTAGATTCCTATGCTTCACTTCAGGATTACTGTATCCCTTGGACCTTCTCATTGACGATGAAACACAGAAAGTGCATCCGAATTTAAAACAAAAAGCACAGTGCCGACTTCAGTACAAGAGGAATGACACTCTAACTATCTATGATTTCAACCGCTCCTGTGTGTCCAGTTTTAGATTCCGATGCCTCACTTCATGTTTACTATGTCCCTTGGACCTTCTTATTGACGATGAAACACAGAAATTGCATCCGAATTTAATATAAAAGGCACAATGCCGACTTAAGTACAAGAGGACTGACACTCTAACTTTCTATGATTTGAACCTCTCCTGTGGGTCCAGTTTTAGATAACAATGCTTCACTTCAGGTTTACTGTATCCCTTGGACCTTCTTATTGACGATGAAACACAGAAATTGCATCCGGATTTAATACAAAAGGCACAATGCCGACATAAGTACAAGAGGACTGTCACTCTAACTTTCTCTCCTGTGAGTCCAGTTTTAGATACCGATGCTTCACTTCACGTTTACTGTATACCTTGGACCTTCTTATTGACGAGAAAACACAGAATTAGCGTTCAAATTTAAAACAAAAGGCACAATGAAGACTTAAGTACAAGAGGACTGACACTCTCACTCTCTATGATTTGAACCTCTCCTGTGAGTCCAGTTTTAGATTCCGATGCTTCACTTCAGGTTTACTTTATCCGTTGGACCTTCTTATTAACGATGAAACACAGAAATTGCATCCGAATTCAATACAAAAGGCACAATGCCGACTTAAGTACAAGGGGACTGACACTCTAACTTTCTATGATATGAACCTCTCCTGTGAGTCCAGTTTTAGATTCCTATGCTTCACTTCAGGATTACTATATACCTTGGACCTTCTTATTGACGATGAAACACAGAAATTGCATCCGAATATAATACAAAAGGCACAATGCCGACTTAAGTACAAGAGGACTGTCACTCTAACTGTCTCTCCTGTGAGTCCTGTTTTAGATTCCGATGCTTCACTTCATGTTTACTGTATACCTTGGACCTTCTTATTGACGACGAAACACAGAAATTGCATTCAAATTTAAAACAAAATGCACAATGCCGACATAAGTACAAGAGGACTGACACTCTAACTTTCTATGATTTGAACCTCTCCTGTGAGTCCAGTTTTTGATTCCGATGCTTCACTTCAGGTTTACTGTATCCCTTGTACCTCCTTATTGACGAAGAAACACAGAAATTGCATCCGAATTTAATACAAAAGCACAATGCCGACTTAAGAACAAGAGGACAGACACTCTCACTATCTATGATTTGAACCACTCCTGTGACTCCAGTTTTAGATTCCGATGCTACACTTTAGGTTTACCGTATCCCTTGGACAATCTTATTGACGATGAAACACAGATATTGCATCCTAATTTAATACAAAAGGCACAATGCCGACTTAAGTACAAGAGGACTGACTCTCTCACTTTCTATGATTTGAACCTCTCCTGTGAGTCTAGTATTAGATTCCGATGCTTCACTTCAGGTTTACTGTATCCGTTGGACCTACTTATTGACGATGAAACACAGAAATTGCATCCGAATTTATGACAAAAGGCATAATGCCGACTTAAGTACAAGAGGACTGACACTCTAACTTTTTATGATTAGAACCTCTCCTGTGAGTCCAGTTTTAGATTCCGATGCTTCACTTCAGGTTTACTCTATCCCTTGGACCTTCTTATTGAAGATGAAAAACAGAAATTGCATCCGAATTTAATACAAAAGGCACAATGCCGACTTAAGTACAAGTGGACTGACACTCTCACTTTCTATGATTTGAACCTCTCCTGTGAGTCCAGTTTTAGATTCCGATGATTCACTTTAGGTTTACTGTATCCCTTGGACCATCTTATTGACGATGAAACACAGAAATTGCATCCGAATTCAATACAAATGGCACAATAACGACTTAAGTACAAGAGGACTGACACTCTAACATTCTATGATTTGAACCTCTCCTGTGAGTCCAGTCTTAGATACCGATGCTTCACTTCAGGTTTGCTGTATCCCTTGGACCTTCTTATTGACGATGAAACACAGAAATTGCATCCGAATTTAATACAATAGGCACAATGCCGACTTAAGTACAAGAGGACTGACACTAAATTTTTTATGATTTGAACCTCTCCTGTGAGTCCAGTTTTCGATACCGATGCTTCACTTCAGGTTTACTGTATCCCTTGGACCTTCTTATTGACGATGAAACACAGAAATTGCATCCGAATTTAATACAAAAGGCACAATGCCGACTTAAGTACAAGAGGACTGTCACTCTAACTGTCTCTCCTGTGAGTCCTGTTTTAGATTCCGATGCTTCACTTCAGTTTTACTGTATCCCTTGGACCTTCTTATTGACGATGAAACACAGAAATTGCATCCGAATTCAATACAAAAGGCACAATGCCGACATAAGTACAAGAGGACTGACACTCTAACTTTCTATGATTTGAACCTCTCCTGTGAGTCCAGTTTTAGATTCCGATGCCTCACTTCATGTTTACTATGTCCCTTGGACCTTCTTATTGACGATGAAACACAGAAATTGCATCCGAATTTAATATAAAAGGCACAATGCCGACTTAAGTACAAGAGGACTGCCACTCTAACTTTCTATGATATGAACCTCTCCTGTGAGTCCAGTTTTAGATACCGATGCTTCACGTCAGGTTTACTGTATCCCTTGGACCCTCGTATTGACGATGAAACACAGAAATTGCATCCGAATTCAATACAAAAGGCACAATGCCGACATAAGTACAAGAGGACTGACACTCTCAATTTCTATGATATGAACCTCTCCTGTGAGTCTAGCTTTAGATTCCAATGCTTCACTTCAGGTTTACTGTATCCGTTGAACCTACTTATTGACGATGAAACACAGAAATTGCATCCGAATTTAATACATAACGCACAATGCCGACTTAAGTACAAGAGGACTGACACTCTAACTTTCTATGATTTGAACCTCTCCTGTGAGTCCAGTCTTAGATACCGATGCTTCACCTCAGGTTTACTGTATCCCTTGGACCTTCTTATTGACGATGAAACACAGAAATTGCATCCGAATTTAATACAATAGGCACAATGCCGACTTAAGTACAAGAGGACTGACACTCTAATTTTCTATGATTTGAACCTCTCCTGTGAGTCCAGTTTTAGATACCGATGCTTCACTTCAGGTTTACTGTATCCCTTGGACCTTCTTATTGACGATGAAACACAGAAATTGCATCCGAATTTAATACAAAAGGCACAATGCCGACTTAAGTTGAAGAGGACTGACACTCTAACTTTCTATGATTTGAACCTCTCCTGTGAGTCCAGTTTTAAATTCCGATGCTTCACTTCAGGTTTACTATATACCTTGGACCTTCTTATTGACGATGAAACACAGAAATTGCATCCGAATATAATACGAAAGGCACAATGCCGACTTAACTACAAGAGGACTGTCACTCTAACTGTGTCTCCTGTGAGTCCTGTTTTAGATTCCGATCCTTCACTTCATGTTTACTGTATACCTTGGACCTTCTTATTGACGATGAAACACAGAAATTGCATTCAAATTTAAAACAAAATGCACAATGCCGACTTAAGTACAAGAGGACTGACACTCTAAATTTCTATGATTTGAACCTCTCCTGTGAGTCCAGTTTTTGATTCCGATGCTTCACTTCAGGTGTACTGTATCCCTTGGACCTCCTTATTGACGAAGGAACACAGAAATAGCATCCGAATTTAATACAAAAGCACAATGCCGACTTAAGAACAAGAGGACAGACACTCTCACTTTCTATGATTTGAACCTCTCCTGTGAGTCCAGTTTTTGATTCCGATGCTTCACTTCAGGTGTACTGTATCCCTTGGACCTTCTTATTGTCGAAGGAACACAGAAATAGCATCCGAATTTAATACAAAAGGCACAATGCCGACTTAAGTACAAGAGGACTGACACTCTCACTTTCTATGATTTGAACCTCTCTTGTGAGTCCAGTTATAGATTTTTCATGCTTCACTTCAGTTATACTGTATCCCTTGGAGCTTCATATTGACGATGAAACACAGAAATTGCATCCGAATTAAATACAAAAGGCACAATGCCTACTTAAGTACAAGAGGACTGTCACTCTAACTTTCTATCCTGTGAGTCCAGTTTTAGATTCCGATGCTTCACTTCAGGTTTACTGTATACCTTGGACCTTCTTGTTGACGATGAAACACGAAATTGCATCCGAATTTAATACAAAATTCACAATGCCGACTTAAGTACAAGGGGACTGACACTCTAACTTTCTATGATTTGAACCTCTCCTGTGAGTCCAGTCTTAGATACCGATGCTTCACTTCAGGTTTACTGTATCCCTTGGACCTTCTTATTGACGATGAAACACAGAAATTGCATCCGAATTTAATAGAATAGGCACAATGCCGACTTAAGTACAAGAGGACTGACACTCTAATTTTCTATGATTTGAACCTCTCCTGTGAGTCCAGTTTTAGATACCGATGCTTCACTTCAGGTTTACTGTATCCCTTGGACCTTCTTATTGACGATGAAACACAGAAATTGCATCCGAAATTAATACAAAAGGCACAATGCCGACTTAAGTACAAGAGGACTGACACTCTAACTTTCTATGATTTGAACCTCTCCTGTGAGTCCAGTTTTAAATTCCGATGCTTCACTTCAGGTTTACTATATACCTTGGACCTTCTTATTGACGATGAAACACAGAAATTGCATCCGAATATAATACGAAAGGCACAATGCCGACTTAAGTACAAGAGGACTGTCACTCTAACTGTGTCTCCTGTGAGTCCTGTTTTAGATTCCGATCCTTCACTTCATGTTTACTGTATACCTTGAACCATCTTATTGACGATGAAACACAGAAATTGCATTCAAATTTAAAACAAAATGCACAATGCCGACTTAAGTACAAGAGGACTGACACTCTAACTTTCTATGATTTGAACCTCTCCTGTGAGTCCAGTTTTTGATTCCGATGCTTCACTTCAGGTGTACTGTATCCCTTGGACCTCCTTATTGACGAAGGAACACAGAAATAGCATCCGAATTTAATACAAAAGCACAATGCCGACTTAAGAACAAGAGGACAGACACTCTCACTTACTATGATTTGAACCTCTCCTGTGAGTCCAGTTTTTGATTCCGATGCTTCACTTCAGGTGTACTGTATCCCTTGGACCTCCTTATTGACGAAGGAACACAGAAATAGCATCCGAATTTAATACAAAAGGCACAATGCCGACTTAAGTACAAGAGGACTAACACTCTCACTTTCTATGATTTGAACCTCTCTTGTGAGTCCAGTTATAGATTTTTCATGCTTCACTTCAGTTATACTGTATCCCTTGGAGCTTCATATTGACGATGAAACACAGAAATTGCATCCGAATTAATTACAAAAGGCACAATGCCGACTTAAGTACAAGTGGACTGTCACTCTAACTTTCTATCCTGTGAGTCCAGTTTTAGATTCCGATGCTTCACTTCAGGTTTACTGTATACCTTGGACCTTCTTGTTGACGATGAAACACGAAATTGCATCCGAATTTAATACAAAAGGCACAATGCCGACGTAAGTACAAGAGGACTGACACTCTCACTTTCTATGATATGAACGTCTCCTGTGAATCCAGTTTTAGATTCCGATGCTTCACTTCAGGTTTACTGTATCCCTTGGACCTTCTTATTGACGATGAAACACAGAATTTGCATCCGAATGCAATACAAAAGGCACAATGCCGACATAAGTACAAGTGGACTGACACTCTAACTTTCTATGATTTGAACCTCTCCTGTGAGTCCAGTTTTAGATTCCTATGCTTCACTTCAGGATTACTGTATCCCTTGGACCTTCTCATTGACGATGAAACACAGAAAGTGCATCCGAATTTAAAACAAAAAGCACAGTGCCGACTTCAGTACAAGAGGAATGACACTCTAACTATCTATGATTTCAACCGCTCCTGTGTGCCCAGTTTTTGATTCCGATGCCTCACTTCATGTTTACTATGTCCCTTGGACCTTCTTATTGACGATGAAACACAGAAATTGCATCCGAATTTAATATAAAAGGCACAATGCCGACTTAAGTACAAGAGGACTGACACTCTAACTTTCTATGATTTGAATCTCTCCTGTGGGTCCAGTTTTAGATACCGATGCTTCACTTCAGGTTTACTGTATCCCTTGGACCTTCTTATTGACGATGAAACACAGAAATTGCATCCGGATTTAATACAAAAGGCACAATGCCGACATAAGTACAAGAGGACTGTCACTCTAACTTTCTCTCCTGTGAGTCCAGTTTTAGATACCGATGCTTCACTTCACGTTTGCTGTATACCTTGGACCTTCTTATTGACGAGAAAACACAGAATTTGCATTCAAATTTAAAACAAAATGCACAATGCCGACTTAAGTACAAGAGGTCTGACACTTTCACTTTCTATGATTTGAACGTCTCCTGTGAGTCCAGTTTTAGATTCCGATGCTTCACTTCAGGTTTACTGTATCCCTTGGACCTTCTTATTGACGATGAAACACAGAAATTGCATCCGAATTTAATACAAAAGGCACAATGCCGACTTAAGTACAAGAGGACTGACACTCTAACTTTCTATGATTTGAACCTCTCCTGTGAGTCCAGTTTTAGATTCAGATGCTTCACTTCAGGTTTACTGTATCCCTTGGACCTTCTTATTGACGATGAAACACAGAAATTGCATCCGAATTGAATACAAAAGGCACAATGCCGACTTAAGTATAAGAGGACTGACACTCGCACTTTCTATGATTTGAACCTCTCTTGTAAGTCCAGTTTTATATTTTTCATGCTTCACTTCAGTTTTACTGTATCCCTTGGAGCTTCTTATTGACGATGAAACACAGAAATTGCATCCGAATTTAATACAAAAGGCACAGTGCCGCCTTAAGAACAAGAGGACTGTCACTCTAACTTTCTCTCCTGTGAGTCCAGTTTTAGATTCCGATGCTTCACTACAGGTATACTGTATACCTTGGACCATCTTATTGACGATGAAAAACAGAAATTGCATTCAAATTTAAAACATAATGCACAATACCGACTTAAGTACAAGAGGACTGACACTCTAACTTTCTATGATTTCAACGTCTCCTGTGATTCCAGTTTTAGATTCCGATGCTTCACTTCAGGTTTACTGTATCCCTTGGACCTCCTTATTGACGAAGAAACACAAAAATTGCATCCGAATTTAATACAAAGGCACAATGCTGACTTAAGAACAAGAGGGCTGACACTCTCACTTTCTATGATTTGAACCACTCCTGTGAGTCCAGTTTTAGATTCCGATGCTTCCCTTCAGGTTTACTGTATTCCTTGGACCATTTAATTGACTATAAAATACAGAAATTGCATCCGAATTTAATACAAAAGGCACAATGCCGACTTAAGTACGAGAGGACTGACACTCTAACTTTTTCTCCTGTGAGTCCAGAGTTAGATTCCGATGCTTCACTTCAGGTTTACTGTATACCTTGGACCTTCTTATTGACGATGAAACACAGAAATAGCATCCGAATTTAATACAAAAGGCACAATGCCGACTTAAGTACAAGAGGACTGACACTCTCACTTTCTATGATTTGAACCTCTCCTGTGAGTCCAGTTTTAGATTCCGATGCTTCACTTCAGGTTTACTGTATCCCTTGGACCTTCTTATTGACGATGAAACACAGAAATTGCATCCGAATTCAATACAAAAGGCACAATGCCGACTTAAGTACAAGAGGACTGACACTCTAACTTTCTATGATTTGAACCTCTCCTGTGAGTCCAGTTTTAGATACCGATGCTTCACTTCAGGTTTACTGTATACCTTGGACCTTCTTATTGACGATGAAACACAGAAATTGTATTCAAAATTAATACAAAATGCACAATACCGTCTTAAGTACAAGAGGACTGACACTCGAACTTTCTATTATTTGAACCTCTCCTGTGAGTCCAGTTCTAGATTCCGATGCTTCACTTCAGGTTTACTGTATCCCTTGGACCTCCTTATTGCCGAAGGAACACAGAAATTGCATCCGAATTTAATGCAAAAGCACAATGCCGACTTAAGAGCAAGAGGACTGACACTCCCACCTTCTATGATTTGTACCTCTCCTGTGGGTGCAGTTTTAGATGCCGATGCTTCACTTTAGGTTTACTGTATCCCTTGGACCTCCTTATTGACGAAGAAACACAGAAATTGCAATCAAATTTAAAACAAAATGCACAATGCCGACTTAAGTACAAGAGGACTGACACTCTAATTTTCTATGATTAGAACGTCTCCTGTGAGTCCAGTTTTAGATTCCAATGCTTCACTTCAGGTTTACTGTATCCCTTGGACCATCTTATTAACGATGAAAAACAGAAATTGCATCCGAATTTAATACAAAAGGCACAATGCCAACTTAAGTACAAGAGGACTGTCACTCTAACTTTCTCTCCTGTGAGTCCAGTTTTTGATTCCGATGCTTCACTTCAGGTTTACTGTATACCATGGACCTTCTTATTGACGATGAAACACAGAAATTGCATTCAAATTTAAAACAAAATGCACAATGCCGACTTAAGTACAAGAGGACTGACACTTTAACTTTCTATGATTTGAACTTCTCCTGTGAGTCCAGTTTTAGATACCGATGCTTCACTTCAGGTTTACTGTATCCCTTGGACCTTCTTATTGACGATGAAACACAGAAATTGCATCCGAATTTAATACAAAAGGCACAATGCCGACTTAAGTACAAGAGGACTGACACTCTAACTTTCTATGATTTGAACCTCTCCTGTGAGTCCAGTTTTAGATTCAGATGCTTCACTTCAGGTTTACTGTATCCCTTGGACCTTCTTATTGACGATGAAACACAGAAATTGCATCCGAATTGAATACAAAAGGCACAATGCCGACTTAAGTATAAGAGGACTGACACTCGCACTTTCTATGATTTGAACCTCTCTTGTAAGTCCAGTTTTATATTTTTCATGCTTCACTTCAGTTTTACTGTATCCCTTGGAGCTTCTTATTGACGATGAAACACAGAAATTGCATCCGAATTTAATACAAAAGGCACAGTGCCGCCTTAAGAACAAGAGGACTGTCACTCTAACTTTCTCTCCTGTGAGTCCAGTTTTAGATTCCGATGCTTCACTACAGGTATACTGTATACCTTGGACCATCTTATTGACGATGAAAAACAGAAATTGCATTCAAATTTAAAACATAATGCACAATACCGACTTAAGTACAAGAGGACTGACACTCTAACTTTCTATGATTTCAACGTCTCCTGTGATTCCAGTTTTAGATTCCGATGCTTCACTTCAGGTTTACTGTATCCCTTGGACCTCCTTATTGACGAAGAAACACAAAAATTGCATCCGAATTTAATACAAAGGCACAATGCTGACTTAAGAACAAGAGGGCTGACACTCTCACTTTCTATGATTTGAACCTCTCCTGTGAGTCCAGTTTTAGATTCCGATGCTTCACTTCAGGTTTACTGTATTCCTTGGACCATTTAATTGACTATAAAATACAGAAATTGCATCCGAATTTAATACAAAAGGCACAATGCCGACTTAAGTACGAGAGGACTGACACTCTAACTTTTTCTCCTGTGAGTCCAGAGTTAGATTCCGATGCTTCACTTCAGGTTTACTGTATACCTTGGACCTTCTTATTGACGATGAAACACAGAAATTGCATCCGAATTTAATACAAAAGGCACAATGCCGACTTAAGTACAAGAGGACTGACACTCTCACTTTCTATGATTTGAACCTCTCCTGTGAGTCCAGTTTTAGATTCCGATGCTTCACTTCAGGTTTACTGTATCCCTTGGACCTTCTTATTGACGATGAAACACAGAAATTGCATCCGAATTCAATACAAAAGGCACAATGCCGACTTAAGTACAAGAGGACTGACACTCTAACTTTCTATGATTTGAACCTCTCCTGTGAGTCCAGTTTTAGATACCGATGCTTCACTTCAGGTTTACTGTATACCTTGGACCTTCTTATTGACGATGAAACACAGAAATTGTATTCAAAATTAATACAAAATGCACAATACCGTCTTAAGTACAAGAGGACTGACACTCGAACTTTCTATTATTTGAACCTCTCCTGTGAGTCCAGTTCTAGATTCCGATGCTTCACTTCAGGTTTACTGTATCCCTTGGACCTCCTTATTGCCGAAGGAACACAGAAATTGCATCCGAATTTAATGCAAAAGCACAATGCCGACTTAAGAGCAAGAGGACTGACACTCCCACCTTCTATGATTTGTACCTCTCCTGTGGGTGCAGTTTTAGATGCCGATGCTTCACTTTAGGTTTACTGTATCCCTTGGACCTCCTTATTGACGAAGAAACACAGAAATTGCAATCAAATTTAAAACAAAATGCACAATGCCGACTTAAGTACAAGAGGACTGACACTCTAATTTTCTATGATTAGAACGTCTCCTGTGAGTCCAGTTTTAGATTCCAATGCTTCACTTCAGGTTTACTGTATCCCTTGGACCATCTTATTAACGATGAAAAACAGAAATTGCATCCGAATTTAATACAAAAGGCACAATGCCAACTTAAGTACAAAAGGACTGTCACTCTAACTTTCTCTCCTGTGAGTCCAGTTTTTGATTCCGATGCTTCACTTCAGGTTTACTGTATACCATGGACCTTCTTATTGACGATGAAACACAGAAATTGCATTCAAATTTAAAACAAAATGCACAATGCCGACTTAAGTACAAGAGGACTGACACTTTAACTTTCTATGATTTGAACTTCTCCTGTGAGTCCAGTTTTAGATTCCGATGCTTCACTTCAGGTTTACTTTATCCCTTGGACCTCCTTATTGACGAAGAAACACAGAAATTGCATCCGAATTTAATACAAAAGCACAATGCCGACTTAAGAACAGGAGGACTGACACTCTCACTTTCTATGATTTGAACCTCTTCTGTGAGTCCAGTTTTAGATTCCGAAGCTTCACTTCAGGTTTACTGTATCCCTTGGACCATCCTATTGACGATGAAACACAGAAATAGCATCCGAATTTAATACAAAAGGCACAATGCAGACTTAAGTACAAGATGACTGACACTCTCACTTTCTATGATTTGAACCTCTCCTGTGAGTCCAGTTTTAGATTCCGGTGCTTCCCTTCAGGTTTACTGTATCCCTTGGACCTTTTTATTGACGATGAAACACAGAAATAGCATCCGAATTCAAAACAAAAGGCACAATGCCGACATAAGCACAAGAGGACAGACACTCTCGCTTTCTATGATATGAACCCCTCCTGTGAGTCTAGTTTTTGATTCCGATGCTTCACTTCAGGTTTACTGTATGCCTTGGACATTCTTATTGACGATGAAACACAGAAATTGCATCCGAATTTAATACAAAAGGCACAATGCCGACTTAAGTACAAGAGGACTGACACTCTACCTTCCTATGATTTGAACCTCTCCTGTGAGTCCAGTTTTAGATTCCGATGCTTCACTTCAGGTTTACTGTATCCCTTGGACCTTCTCATTGACGATGAAACACAGAAATTGCATCCGAATTTAATACAAAAGGCACAATGCCGACGTAAGTATAAGAGGACTGACACTCTAACTTTCTATGATTTGAACGTCTCCTGTGAGTCCAGTTTTAGATTCCGATGCTTCACTTCAGGTTTACTGTATCCCTTGGACCTCCTTATTGACGAAGAAACACGGAAATTGCATCCGAATTTTATACAAAAGCACAATGCCGATTTAAGAACAAGAGGATTGACACTCTCACATTCTATGATTTGAACCTCTCCTGTGAGTCCAGTTTTAGATTCCGATGCTTCACTTCAGGTTTACTGTATTCCTTGGACCATCTTATTGACGATGAAACACAGAAATTGCATCCGAATTTAATACAAAAGGCACAATGCCGACTTAAGTACAAGAGGACTGACACTCTCACTTTCTATGATTTGAACCTCTCCTGTGAGTCCAGTTTTAGATTCCGATGCTTCACGTCAGGTTTACTGTATCCCTTATACCTTCTTATTGACGATGAAACACAGAAATTGCATCCGAATTCAATACAAAAGGCACAATGCCAACATAAGTACAAGAGGACTGACACTCTCACTTTCTATGATATGAACCTCTCCTGTGAGTCTAGTTTTAAATTCCGATGCTTCACTTCAGGTTTACTGTATCCCTTGGACCCACGTATTGACGATGAAACACAGAAATTGCATCCGAATTTAATACAAAAGACATAATGCCGACTTAAGTACAAGAGGACTGACACTCTCACTTTCTATGATTTGAACCTCTCCTGTGAGTCCACTTTTAGATTCCGATGCTTCACGTCAGGTTTACTGTATCCCTTGGACCTTCTTATTGACGATGAAACACAGAAATTGCATCCGAATTCAATACAAAAGGTACAATGCCGACATAAGTACAAGAGGACTGACACTCTCACCTTCTATGATATGAACCTCTCCTGTGAGTGTAGTTTTAGATTCCAAAGCTTCACTTCAGGTTTACTGTATCCCTTGGACCTACTTATTGACGATGAAACACAGAAATTGCATCCGAGTTTAATACAAAAGCCATAATGCCGACTTAAGTACAAGAGGACTGACACTCTAACTTTTTATGATTTGAACATCTCCTGTGAGTCCAGTTTTAGATTCCGATGCTTCACTTCAGGTTTACTCTATCCCTTGGACCTTCTCATTGAAGATGAAACACAGAAATTGCATCTGAATTTAATACAAAATGCACAATGCCGGCTTAAGTACAAGAAGACTGACACTCTAACTTTCTATGAATTGAACCTCTCCTGTGAGTCTAGTTTTAGACTCCGATGCTTCACTTCAGGTTTACTGTATCCCTTGGACCTCCTTATTGACGAAGAAACACAGAAATTGCATCCGAATTTAATACAAAAGCACAATGCCAACTTAAGAACAAGAGGACTGACACTCTCACATTCTATGATTTGAACCTCTCCTGTGAGTCCAGTTTTAGATTCCATACTTCACTTCAGGTTTACTGTATTCCTTGGACCATCTTATTGACGATGAAACACAGAAATTGCATCCGAATTTAATACAAAAGGCACAATGCCGACTTAAGTACAAGAGGACTGACACTCTCACTTTCTATGATTTGAACCTCTCCTGTGAGTCCAGTTTTAGATTCCGATGCTTCACGTCAGGTTTACTGTATCCCTTGGACCTTCTTATTGACGATGAAACACAGAGATTGCATCCGAATTCAACACAAAAGGCACAATGCCAACATAAGTACAAGAGGACTGACACTCTCACTTTCTATGATATGAACCTCTCCTGTGAGTCTAGTTTTAGATTCCGATGCTTCACTTCAGGTTTACTGTATCCCTTGGACCTACTTATTGACGATGAAACACAGAAATTGCATCCGAATTGAATACAAAAGGCATAATGCCGACTTAAGTACAAGATGACTGACACTCAAAGGTTTTAAGATTTGAACCTCTCCTGTGAGTCCAGTTTTAGATTTCGATGCTTCACTTCAGGTTTGCTCTATCCCTTGGACCTTCTTATTGAAGATGAAACACAGAAATTGCATCCGAATTCAATACAAAAGGCACAATGCCGGCTTAAGTACAAGAAGACTGACACTCTAACTTTCTATGAATTGAACCTCTCCTGTGAGTCTAGTTTTAGACTCCGATGCTTCGCTTAAGGATTACTGTATCCCTTGGACCTCCTTATTGACGAAGAAACACAGAAATTGCATCCGAATTTAATACAAAAGCACAATGCCAACTTAAGAACAAGAGGACTGACACTCTCACATTCTATGATTTGAACCTCTCCTGTGAGTCCAGTTTTAGATTCCATACTTCACTTCAGGTTTACTGTATTCCTTGGACCATCTTATTGACGATGAAACACAGAAATTGCATCCGAATTTAATACAAAAGGCACAATGCCGACTTAAGTACAAGAGGACTGACACTCTCACTTTCTATGATTTGAACCTCTCCTGTGAGTCCAGTTTTAGATTCCGATGCTTCACGTCAGGTTTACTGTATCCCTTGGACCTTCTTATTGACGATGAAACACAGAGATTGCATCCGAATTCAACACAAAAGGCACAATGCCAACATAAGTACAAGAGGACTGACACTCTCACTTTCTATGATATGAACCTCTCCTGTGAGTCTAGTTTTAGATTCCGATGCTTCACTTCAGGTTTACTGTATCCCTTGGACCTACTTATTGACGATGAAACACAGAAATTGCATCCGAATTGAATACAAAAGGCATAATGCCGACTTAAGTACAAGATGACTGACACTCAAAGGT
This sequence comes from Schistocerca americana, assembly GCF_021461395.2. NCBI lineage: Eukaryota > Metazoa > Arthropoda > Insecta > Orthoptera > Acrididae > Schistocerca > Schistocerca americana. The sequence goes on along the minus strand of NC_060130.1, from coordinate 72,004,688 downwards.
TTTAAGATTTGAACCTCTCCTGTGAGTCCAGTTTTAGATTTCGATGCTTCACTTCAGGTTTGCTCTATCCCTTGGACCTTCTTATTGAAGATGAAACACAGAAATTGCATCCGAATTCAATACAAAAGGCACAATGCCGGCTTAAGTACAAGAAGACTGACACTCTAACTTTCTATGAATTGAACCTCTCCTGTGAGTCTAGTTTTAGACTCCGATGCTTCGCTTAAGGATTACTGTATCCCTTGGACCTCCTTATTGACGAAGAAACACAGAAATTGCATCCGAATTTAATACAAAAGCACAATGCCAACTTAAGAACAAGAGGACTGACACTCTCACATTCTATGATTTGAACCTCTCCTGTGAGTCCAGTTTTAGATTCCCATGCTTCACTTCAGGTTTACTGTATTCCTTGGACCATCTTATTGACGATGAAACACAGAAATTGCATCCGAATTTAATACAAAAGGCACAATGCCGACTTAAGTACAAGAGGACTGACACTCTCACTTTCTATGATTTGAACCTCTCCTGTGAGTCCAGTTTTGGATTCCGATGCTTCACTTCAGGTTTACTGTATCCGTTGGACCTTCTTATTAACGATGAAACACAGAAATTGCATCCGAATTCAATACAAAAGGCACAATGCCGACTTAAGTACAAGGGGACTGACACTCTAACTTTCTATGATATGAACCTCTCCTGTGAGTCCAGTTTTAGATTCCTATGCTTCACTTCAGGATTACTGTATCCCTTGGACCTTCTTATTGACGATGAAACACAGAAATTGCATCCGAATTTAATACAAAAGGCACAGTGCAGACTTAAGTACAAGAGGACTGACACTCTCACTTTCTATGATTTGAACCTCTCCTGTGAGTCCAGTTTTAGATTCCGATGCTTCACTTCAGGTTTACTGTATCCCTTGGACCTTCTTATTGACGATGAAACACAGAAATTGCATCCGAATTTAGTACAAAAGGCACAATGCCGACTTAAGTACAAGAGTACTGACACTCTAACTTTCTATGATTTGAACCGCTCCTGTGAGTCCAGTTTTAGATTCCGATGCTTCACTTCAGGTTTACTGTATCCCTTGGACCTTCTTATTGACGATGAAACACAGAAATTGCATCCGAATTCAATACAAAAGGCACAATGCCGACTTAATACAAGAGGACTGTCACTCTAACTTTCTCTCCTGTGAGTCCAGCTTTTGATTCCGATGCTTCACTTCAGGTTTACTGTATACCATGGACCTTCGTATTGACGATGAAACACATAAATTGCATTCAAATTTAAAACAAAATGCACAATGCCGACTTAAGTACAAGAGGTCTGACACTTTCACTTTCTATGATTTGAACGTCTCCTGTGAGTCCAGTTTTAGATTCCGATGCTTCACTTCAGGTTTACTGTATCCCTTGGACCTTCTTATTGACGATGAAACACAGAAATTGCATCCGAATTTAATACAAAAGGCACAATGCCGACTTAAGTACAAGAGGACTGACACTCTAACTTTCTATGATTTGAACCTCTCCTGTGAGTCCAGTTTTAGATTCAGATGCTTCACTTCAGGTTTACTGTATCCCTTGGACCTTCTTATTGACGATGAAACACAGAAATTGCATCCGAATTGAATACAAAAGGCACAATGCCGACTTAAGTATAAGAGGACTGACACTCGCACTTTCTATGATTTGAACCTCTCTTGTAAGTCCAGTTTTATATTTTTCATGCTTCACTTCAGTTTTACTGTATCCCTTGGAGCTTCTTATTGACGATGAAACACAGAAATTGCATCCGAATTTAATACAAAAGGCACAGTGCGGCCTTAAGTACAAGAGGACTGTCACTCTAACTTTCTCTCCTGTGAGTCCAGTTTTAGATTCCGATGCTTCACTACAGGTATGGACCTTCTTACTGACGATGATACACAGAAATTGCCTCCGAATTTAATACAAAAGGCACAATGCCGACTTAAGTACAAGAGTACTGACAGTCTCACTTTCTATGATTTGAACCTATCCTGTGAGTCCAGTTTTAGATTCCGATGCTTCACTTCAGGTTTACTGTATCCCTTGGACCTTCTTATTGACGATGAAACACAGAAATTGCATCCAAATTTAGTTCAAAAGGCACAATGCCGACATAAGTACGAGAGGACTGACACTCTAACTTTCTATGATTTGAACGTCTCCAGTGAGTCCAGTCTTAGATTCCGATGCTTGACTTCAGGTTTACTGTATCCCTTGGACCTTCTTATTGACGATGAAACACAGAATTTGCATCCGAACGTAATTCAAAAGGCACAATGCCGACTTAAGTACGAGAGTACTGACAGTCTCACTTTCTATGATTTGAACCTATCCTGTGAGTCCAGTTTTAGATTCCGATGCTTCACTTCAGGTTTACTGTATCCATTTGACCTTCTTATTGAGGATGAAACACAGAAATTGCATCCGAATTTAATACAAAAGGCACAATGCCGACTTAAGTACAAGAGTACTGACACTCTCACTTTCTATGATTTGAACCTCTCCTGTGAGTCCAGTTTCAGATTCCGATGCTTCACTTCAGGTCTACTGTATCCCATGGACCTTCTTATTGGCGATGAAACACAGAAATTGCATCCGAATTTAATACAAAAATCACAATGCCGACTTAAGTACAAGTGGACTGACACTCTCACTTTCTATGATTTGAATCTCTCCTGTGAGTCGAGTTTTAGATTCCGATGCTTCAGGGTTACTGTATCCCTTGGACCTTCTTATTGACGATGAAACACAGAAATTGCATCCGAATTTAATACAAAAGGCACAATGCCGACTTAAGTACAAGAGGACTGACGCTCTAACTTTCTATGATTTGAACCTCTCCTGTGAGTCCAGTTTTAGATTCCGATGCTTCACTTCAGGTTTACTGTTTCGCTTGGACCTTCTTATTGCCGATGAAACACAGAAATTGCATCCGAATTTAATGCGAAAGGCACAATGCCGACTTAAGTACAAGAGGACTGACACTCTATCTCTCTATGATTTAAACCGCTCCTGTGAGTCCAGTTTTAGATTCCGATGCTTCACTTCAGGTTTACTGTAGCCCTCGGACCTTCTTATTGACGATGAAACACAGAAATTGCATCCCAATTTAATACAAAAGGCACAATGCCGACTTAAGTACAAGAGGACTGACACTCTAATTATCTATGATTTGAACCTCTACTGTGAGTCCAGTTTTAGATTCCGATGTTTCACTTCAGGTTTACTGTATACCTTGGACCTTCTTATTGACGATAAAACACAGATATTGCATCCGAATTTAATACAAAAGGCACAATGTCGACTTAAGTACGAGAGGACTCACACTCTAACTTTCTATGATTTGAACCTCTCCAGCGGGTCCAGTTTTAGATTCCGATGCTTCAGTTCAGGTTTACTGTATCCCTTGGACCTTCTTATTGACGATGAAACACAGAAATTGCATCCGAATTTAATACAAAAGGCACAATGCCGATTTAAGTACAAGAGTACTGACACTCTCACTTTCTATGATTTGAACCTATCCTATGAGTCCAGTTTTAGATTCCGATGCTTCACTTCAGGTTTACTGTATCCCTTGGACCTTCTTATTGACGGTGATACACAGAAATTGCATCGGAATTCAATTCAAAAGGCACAATGCCGACTTAAGTACAAGAGGACCGACACTCTAATTTTCTATGAGTTGAACCTCTCCTGTGGGTCCAGTTTTAGATTCCGATGCTTTACTTCAGGTTTACTGTATCCCTTGGACCTTCTTTTTGACGATGAAACACAGAAATTGCATACGAATTTAATTCAAAAGGCACAATGCCGACTTAAGTACAAGAGGACGGACTTTCTAAATTTCTATGATTTGAACTTCTCCTGTGAGTCCAGTTTTAGATTCCGATGCCTCACTTCAGGTTTACTGTATCCCTTGGACCTTCTTATTGACGATGATACACAGAAATTGCATCCGAATTTAATACAAAAAGCACAATGCCGACTTAAGTAGAAGAGGACTGACCCTCTAACTTTCTATGATTTGAACATCTCCTGTGAGTCCAGTTTTAGATTCCGATGCTTCACTTCAAGTTTACTGTATCCCTTGTACCTTCTTATTGACGATGAAACACATAATTCCATCAGAATTTAATACAAAAGGCACATTGCCGACTTAAGTACAAGAGGACTGACACTCTCAATTTGCATGATTTGAACCTCTCCTGTGAGTCAAGTTTTATATTCCGATGCTTCCCTTCAGGTTTACTGTATCACTTGGACCTTCTTATTGACGATGAATCACAGAAATTGCATCCGAATTTAATACAAAAGGCACAATGCCGACTTAAGTACAGCAGTACTGACACTCTCACTTTCTATGATTTGAACCTATCCTGTGAGTCCAGTTTTCGATTCCGATGCTTCACTTCAGGTTTACTGTATCCCTTGGACCTTCTTTTTGACGATGAAACACAGAAATTGCATCCGAATTTTATACAAAAGGCACAATGCCGACATAAGTACGAGAGGACTGACACTCTAACTTTCTATGATTTGAACGTCTCCAGTGAGTCCAGTCTTAGATTCCGATGCTTGACTTCAGGTTTACTGTATACCTTGGACCTTCTTATTGACGATGAAACACAGAAATTGCATCCGAACTTAATTCAAAAGGCACAATGAAGACTTAAGTACAAGAGTACTGACAGTCTCACTTTCTATGATTTGAACCTATCCTGTGAGTCCAGTTTTAGATTCCGATGTTTCACTTCAGGTTTACTGTATACCTTGGACCTTCTTATTGACGATGAAACACAGAAATTGCATCCGAATTTAATACAAAAGGCACAATGCCGACTTAAGTACAAGAGTACTGACACTCTCACTTTGTATGATTTGAACCTCTCCTGTGAGTCCAGTTTCAGATTCCGATGCTTCACTTCAGGTCTACTGTATCCCATGGACCTTCTTATTGGCGATGAAACACAGAAATTGCACCCGAATTTAATACAAAAATCACAATGCCGACTTAAGTACAAGTGGACTGACACTCTCACTTTCTATGATTTGAATCTCTCCTGTGAGTCGAGTTTTAGATTCCGATGCTTCAGGCTTACTGTATCCCTTGGACCTTCTTATTGACGATGAAACACAGAAATTGCATCCGAATTTAATACAAAAGGCACAATGCCGACTTAAGTACAAGAGGACTGACGCTCTAACTTTCTATGATTTGAACCTCTCCTGTGAGTCCAGTTTTACATTCCGATGCTTCACTTCAGGTTTACTGTTTCGCTTGGACCTTCTTATTGCCGATGAAACACAGAAATTGCATCCGAATTAAATACGAAAGGCACAATGCCGACTTAAGTACAAGAGGACTGACACTCTATCTCTCTATGATTTAAACCGCTGCTGTGAGTCCAGTTTTAGATTCCGATGCTTCACTTCAGGTTTACTGTGTACGTTGGACCTTCGTATTGACGATGAAGCACAGAAATTGCATCGGAATTAAACTCAAAAGGCACAATGCCGACTTAAGTACAAGAGGACTGACACTCTAATTTTCTATGATTTGAACCTCTCCTGTGGGTCAAGTTTTAGATCCCGATGCTTCACTTCAGGTTTACTGTATCCCTTGGACCTTCTTATTGACGATGAAACACAGAAATTGCATCCGAATTTAGTTCAAAAGGCACAATGCCGACTTAAGTACAAGAGGACTGACACTCTATATTTCTATTATTTGAACTTCTCCTGTGAGTCAAGTTTTAGTTTCCGATGCCTCACTTCAGGTTTACTGTATCCCTAGGACCTTCTTACTGACGATGATACACAGAAATTGCCTCCGAATTTAATACAAAAGGCACAATGCCGACTTAAGTAAAAGAGGACTGACTCTCTAACTTTCTATGATTTGAACATCTCCTGTGAGTCCAGTTTTAGATTCCGATGCTTCACTTCAAGTTTACTGTATCCCTTGGACCTACTTATTGACGATGAAACACAGAAATTGCATCCGAATTTAATACAAAAGGCACAATGCCGACTTAAGTACAAGAGGACTGACACTCTCAATTTGCATGATTTGTACCTCTCCTGTGAGTCCGGTTTCAGATTCCGATGCTTCACTTCAGGTTTGCTGTATCCCTTGGACCTTCTTATTGACGATGAAACACAGAAATTGCATCCGAATTCAATACAAAAGGAACAATGCCGACTTACGTACAAGAGTACTGATACTCTCACTTTCTATGATTTGAACCTATCCTGTGAGTCCAGTTTTAGATTCCGATGCTTCACTTCAGGTTTACTGTATCCCTTGGACCTTCTTATTGACGATGAAACACAGAAATTGCATCCGAATTTAATACAAAAGGCACAATGACGACTTAAGTACAAGAGTACTGACACTCTCACTTTCTATGATTTGAACCTCTCCTGTGAATCCAGTTTCAGATTCCGATGCTTCACTTCAGGTTTACTGTATCCCTTGAACCTTCTTATTGTCGATGAAACACAGAAATAGCATCCGAATTTAATACAAAAGTCACAATGCCGACTTAAGTACAAGAGGACTGACACTCTCACTTTCTATGATTTGAACCTATCCTGTGAGTCCAGTTTTAGATTCCGATGCTTCAGGGATACTGTGTCCCTTGGACCTTCTTATTGACGATGAAACTCAGAAATTGCATCCGAATTTAATACAAAAGGCACAATGCCGACTAAAGTACAAGAGTACTGACACTCTCACTTTCTACGATTTGAACCTATCCTGTGAGTCCAGTTTTAGATTCCGATGCTTCACTTCAGGTTTACTGTATCCCTTGGACCTTCTTATTGACGATGAAACACAGAAATTGCATCCGAATTTAATACAAAAGGCACAACGCCGACTTATGTGCAAGAGGACTGACACTCTAAATTTTAGTGACTTGAACCTCTCCTGTGTGCCCAGTTTTAGATCCCGATGCTTCACTTCAGGTTTACTGTATCCCTTGGACCTTCTTAGTGACGACGAAACACAGAAATTACATCCGAATTTAGTTCAAAAGGCACAATGCCGACTTAAGTACAAGAGGACTGACACTCTATATTTCTATTATTTGAACTTCTCCTGTGAGTCAAGTTTTAGTTTCCGATGCCTCACTTCAGGTTTACTGTATCCCTAGGACCTTCTTACTGACGATGATACACAGAAATTGCCTCCGAATTTAATACAAAAGGCACAATGCCGACTTAAGTAAAAGAGGACTGACTCTCTAACTTTCTATGATTTGAACATCTCCTGTGAGTCCAGTTTTAGATTCCGATGCTTCACTTCAAGTTTACTGTATCCCTTGGACCTACTTATTGACGATGAAACATAGAAATTGCATCCGAATTTAATACAAAAGGCACAATGCCGACATAAGTACAAGAGGACTGACACTCTCAATTTGCATGATTTGAACCTCTCCTGTGAGTCCAGTTTCAGATTCCGATGCTTCACTTCAGGTTTGCTGTATCCCTTGGACCTTCTTATTGACGATGAAACACAGAAATTGCATCCGAATTCAATACAAAAGGAACAATGCCGACTTACGTACAAGAGTACTGATACTCTCACTTTCTATGATTTGAACCTATCCTGTGAGTCCAGTTTTAGATTCCGATGCTTCACTTCAGGTTTACTGTATCCCTTGGACCTTCTTATTGACGATGAAACACAGAAATTGCATCCGAATTTAATACAAAAGGCACAATGCCGACTTAAGTACAAGAGTACTGACACTCTCACTTTCTATGATTTGAACCTCTCCTGTGAGTCCAGTTTCAGATTCCGATGCTTCACTTCAGGTTTACTGTATCCCTTGAACCTTCTTATTGTCGATGAAACACAGAAATTGCATCTGAATTTAATACAAAAGTCACAATGCCGACTTAAGTACAAGAGGACTGACACTCTCACTTTCTATGATTTGAATCTCTCCTGTGAGTAGAGTTTTAGATTCCGATGCTTCAGGGATACTGTGTCCCTTGGACCTTCTTATTGACGATGAAACTCAGAAATTGCATCCGAATTTAATACAAAAGGCACAATGCCGACTAAAGTACAAGAGTACTGACACTCTCACTTTCTATGATTTGAACCTATCCTGTGAGTCCAGTTTTAGATTCCGATGCTTCACTTCAGGTTTACTGTATCCCTTGGACCTTCTTATTGACGATGAAACACAGAAATTGCATCCGAATTTAATACAAAAGGCACAACGCCGACTTATGTGCAAGAGGACTGACACTCTACATTTTAGTGACTTGAACCTCTCCTGTGTGCCCAGTTTTAGATCCCGATGCTTCACTTCAGGTTTACTGTATCCCTTGGACCTTCTTATTGACGATGAAACACAGAAATTGCATCCGAATTTAGTTCAAAAGGCACAATGCCGACATAAGTACAAGAGGACTGACGCTCTATATTTCTATTATTTGAACTTCTCCTGTGAGTCAAGCTTTAGTTTCCGATGCCTCACTTCAGGTTTACTGTATCCCTAGGACCTTCTTACTGACGATGATACACAGAAATTGCCTCCGAATTTAATACAAAAGGCACAATGCCAACTTAAGTAATAGAGGACTGACTCTCTAACTTTCTATGATTTGAACATCTCCTGTGAGTCCAGTTTTAGATTCCGATGCTTGACTTCAAGTTTACTGTATCCCTTGGACCTACTTATTGACGATGAAACACAGAAATTGCATCCGAATTTAATAAAAAAGGCACAATGCGGACTTAAATACAAGCGGACTGACACTCTATCTCTCTATGATTTAAACCGCTCCTGTAAGTCCAGTTTTAGATTCCGATGCTTCACTTCAGGTTTACTGTATCCTTTGGACCTTCTCTGTGATGATGACACACAGAAATTGCATCCGAATTTAATACAAAAGGCACAATGCCGACTTAAGTACAAGAGGACTGACACTCTAACTTTCTAAGATTTGAACCTCTCCTGTGAGTCCAGTTTTAGATTCCGATGCTTCACTTCAGGTTTACTGTGTACGTTGGACCTTCGTATTGACGATGAAGCACAGAAATTGCATCAGAATTAAACTCAAAAGGCACAATGCCGACTTACGTACAAGAGTACTGATACTCTCACTTTCTATGATTTGAACCTATCCTGTGAGTCCAGTTTTAGATTCCGATGCTTCACTTCAGGTTTACTGTATCCCTTGGACCTTCTTATTGACGATGAAACACAGAAATTGCATCCGAATTTAATACAAAAGGCACAATGCCGACTTAAGTACAAGAGTACTGACAGTCTCACTTTCTATGATTTGAACCTCTCCTGTGAGTCCAGTTTCCGATTCCGATGCTTCTCTTCAGGTTTACTGTATCCCTTGAACCTTCTTATTGTCGATGAAACACAGAAATTGCATCCGAATTTAATACAAAAGTCACAATGTCGACTTAAGTACAAGAGGACTGACACTCTCACTTTCTATGATTTGAATCTCTCCTGTGAGTAGAGTTTTAGATTCCGATGCTTCAGGGATACTGTGTCCCTTGGACCTTCTTATTGACGATGAAACTCAGAAATTGCATCCGAATTTAATACAAAAGGCACAATGCCGACTAAAGTACAAGAGTACTGACACTCTCACTTTCTATGATTTGAACCTATCCTGTGAGTCCAGTTTTAGATTCCGATGCTTCACTTCAGGTTTACTGTATCCCTTGGACCTTCTTATTGACGATGAATCACAGAAATTGCATCCGAATTTAATACAAAAGGCACAACGCCGACTTAAGTGCAAGAGGACTGACACTCTAAATTTTAGTGACTTGAACCTCTCCTGTGTGCCCAGTTTTAGATCCCGATGCTTCACTTCAGGTTTACTGTATCCCTTGGACCTTCTTATTGACGATGAAACTCTGAAATTGCATCCGAATTTAGTTCAAAAGGCACAATGCCGACTTAAGTACAAGAGGACTGACACTCTCAATTTGCATGATTTGAACCTCTCCTGTGAGTCCAGTTTCAGATTCCGATGCTTCACTTCAGGTTTGCTGTATCCTTTGGACCCTCTTATTGACGGTGAAACACAGAAATTGCATCCGAATTCAATACAAAAGGAACAATGCCGACTTACGTACAAGAGTACTGATACTCTCACTTTCTATGATTTGAACCTATCCTGTGAGTCCAGTTTTAGATTCCGATGCTTCACTTCAGGTTTACTGTATCCCTTGGACCTTCTTATTTGACGATGAAACACAGAAATTGCATCCGAATTTAATACAAAAGGCACAATGCCGACTTAAGTACAAGAGTACTGACACTCTCACTCTCTATGATTTGAACCTCTCCTGTGAGTCCAGTTTCAGATTCCGATGCTACACTTCAGGTTTACTGTATCCCTTGAACCTTCTTATTGTCGATGAAACACAGAAATTGCATCCGAATTTAATACAAAAGTCACAATGCCGACTTAAGTACAAGAGGACTGACACTCTCACTTTCTATGATTTGAATCTCTCCTGTGAGTAGAGTTTTAGATTCCGATGCTTCAGGGATACTGTGTCCCTTGGACCTTCTTATTGACGATGAAACTCAGAAATTGCATCCGAATTTAATACAAAAGGCACAATGCCGACTAAAGTACAAGAGTACTGACACTCTCACTTTCTATGATTTGAACCTATCCTGTGAGTCCAGTTTTAGATTCCGATGCTTCACTTCAGGTTTACTGTATCCCTTGGACCTTCGTATTGACGATGAAGCACAGAAATTGCATCCGAATTTAATACAAAAGGCACAACGCCGACTTATGTGCAAGAGGACTGACACTCTAAATTTTAGTGACTTGAACCTCTCCTGTGTGCCCAGTTTTAGTTTCCGATGCTTCACTTCAGGTTTACTGTATACCTTGGACCTTCTTATTGACGATGAGACACAGAAATAGCATCCGAATTTTGTACAAAAGGCACAATGATGACTTAAGTACAAGTGGACTAGCACTCTCACTTTCTATGATTTGAATCTCTACTGTGATTCCAGTTTTAGATACCGATGCTTCACTTCAGGTTTACTGTTTCCCTTGGACCTTCTTATTGACGATGAAACACAGAAATTGCATCCGAATTTAATACAAAAGGCACAATGCCGACTTAAGTGCAAGAGGATTAACACTCTAACTATCTATGATTTGAACCTCTCCTGTGAGTCCAGTTTTAGATTCCGATGCTTCACTTCATTTTTCCTGTATACCTTGGACCTTCTTATTGACGACGAATCATAGAAATTGCATCCGAATTTAATACAAAAGGCACAATGCCGACCTAAGTACAAGAGGGCTGACACTCTCACATTCTATGATTTGAACCTCTCCTGTGAGTTCAGTTTTAGATTCCAATGCATCACTTCATTTTTACTGTATACCTTGGACCTTCTTATTGACGATGAAACACAGATATTGCCTCTGAATTTAATACAAAAGGCACAATGCCATATTAAATACAAGAGGACTGACACTCTAACTTTCTATGATTTTATCCTCTCCTGTGAGTCCAGTTTTAGATTCCGATGCTTCACTTCAGGTTAATGTGTACGTTGGACCTTCATATTGACGATGAAACATAGAAATTGCATCCGAATTTAATACAAAAGGCACAATGCCGACATAAGTACAAGAGGACTGACACTCTCAATTTGCATGATTTGAACCTCTCCTGTGAGTCCAGTTTCAGATTCCGATGCTTCACTTCAGGTTTGCTGTATCCCTTGGACCTTCTTATTGACGATGAAACACAGAAATTGCATCCGAATTTAATACAAAAGGCACAATGCCGACTTAAGTACAAGAGTACTGACACTCTCACTTTCTATGATTTGAACCTCTCCTGTGAGTCCAGTTTCAGATTCCGATGCTTCACTTCAGGTTTACTGTATCCCTTGAACCTTCTTATTGTCGATGAAACACAGAAATTGCATCCGAATTTAATACAAAAGTCACAATGCCGACTTAAGTACAAGAGGACTGACACTCTTACTTCCTATGATTTGAATCTCTCCTGTGAGTAGAGTTTTAGATTCCGATGCTTCAGGGATACTGTGTCCCTTGGACCTTCTTATTGACGATGAAACTCAGAAATTGCATCCGAATTTAATACAAAAGGCACAATGCCGACTAAAGTACAAGAGTACTGACACTCTCACTTTCTATGATTTGAACCTATCCTGTGAGTCCAGTTTTAGATTCCGATGCTTCACTTCAGGTTTACTGTATCCCTTGGACCTTCTTATTGACGATGAAACACAGAAATTGCATCCGAATTTAATACAAAAGGCACAACGCCGACTTATGTGCAAGAGGACTGACACTCTAAATTTTAGTGACTTGAACCTCTCCTGTGTGCCCAGTTTTAGATCCCGATGCTTCACTTCAGGTTTACTGTATCCCTTGGACCTTCTTATTGACGATGAAACACAGAAATTGCATCCGAATTTAGTTCAAAAGGCACAATGCCGACTTAAGTACAAGAGGACTGACACTCTATATTTCTATTATTTGAACTTCTCCTGTGAGTCAAGTTTTAGTTTCCGATGCCTCACTTCAGGTTTACTGTATCCCTAGGAGCTTCTTACTGACAATGATACACAGAAATTGCCTCCGAATTTAAGACAAAAGGCACAATGCCAACTTAAGTAAAAGAGGACTGACTCTCTAACTTTCTATGATTTGAACATCTCCTGTGAGTCCAGTTTTAGATTCCGATGCTTGACTTCAAGTTTACTGTATCCCTTGGACCTACTTATTGACGATGAAACACAGAAATTGCATCCGAATTTAATACAAAAGGCACAATGCGGACTTAAATACAAGCGGACTGACACTCTATCTCTCTATGATTTAAACCGCTCCTGTGAGTCCAGTTTTAGATTCCGATGCTTCACTTCAGGTTTACTGTATCCTTTGGACCTTCTCTGTGATGATGAAACACAGAAATTGCATCCGAATTTAATACAAAAGGCACAATGCCGACTTAAGTACAAGAGGACTGACACTCTAACTTTCTAAGATTTGAACCTCTCCTGTGAGTCCAGTTTTAGATTCCGATGCTTCACTTCAGGTTTACTGTGTACGTTGGACCTTCGTATTGACGATGAAGCACAGAAATTGCATCGGAATTAAACTCAAAAGGCACAATGCCGACTTAAGTACAAGAGGACTGACACTCTAATTTTCTATGATTTGAACCTCTCCTGTGGGTCAAGTTTTAGATCCCGATGCTTCACTTCAGGTTTACTGTATCGCTTGGACCTTCTTATTGACGATGAAACACAGAAATTGCATCCGAATTCAATACAAAAGGAACAATGCCGACTTACGTACAAGAGTACTGATACTCTCACTTTCTATGATTTGAACCTATCCTGTGAGTCCAGTTTTAGATTCCGATACTTCACTTCAGGTTTACTGTATCCCTTGGACCTTCTTATTGACGATGAAACACAGAAATTGCATCCGAATTTAATACAAAAGGCACAATGCCGACTTAAGTACAAGAGTACTGACAGTCTCACTTTCTATGATTTGAACCTCTCCTGTGAGTCCAGTTTCCGATTCCGATGCTTCACTTCAGGTTTACTGTATCCCTTGAACCTTCTTATTGTCGATGAAACACAGAAATTGCATCCGAATTTAATACAAAAGTCACAATGTCGACTTAAGTACAAGAGGACTGACACTCTCACTTTCTATGATTTGAATCTCTCCTGTGAGTAGAGTTTTAGATTCCGATGCTTCAGGGATACTGTGTCCCTTGGACCTTCTTATTGACGATGAAACTCAGAAATTGCATCCGAATTTAATACAAAAGGCACAATGCCGACTAAAGTACAAGAGTACTGACACTCTCACTTCCTATGATTTGAACCTATCCTGTGAGTCCAGTTTTAGATTCCGATGCTTCACTTCAGGTTTACTGTATCCCTTGGACCTTCTTATTGACGATGAATCACAGAAATTGCATCCGAATTTAATACAAAAGGCACAACGCCGACTTATGTGCAAGAGGACTGACACTCTAAATTTTAGTGACTTGAACCTCTCCTGTGTGCCCAGTTTTAGATCCCGATGCTTCACTTCAGGTTTATTGTATCCCTTGGACCTTCTTATTGACGATGAAACACAGAAATTGCATCCGAATTTAGTTCAAAAGGCACAATGCCGACTTAAGTACAAGAGGACTGACACTCTATATTTCTATTATTTGAACTTCTCCTGTGAGTCAAGTTTTAGTTTCCGATGCCTCACTTCAGGTTTACTGTATCCCTAGGACCTTCTTACTGACGATGATACACAGAAATTGCCTCCGAATTTAATACAAAAGGCACAATGCCGACTTAAGTAAAAGAGGACTGACTCTCTAACTTTCTATGATTTGAACATCTCCTGTGAGTCCAGTTTTAGATTCCGATGCTTGACTTCAAGTTTACTGTATCCCTTGGACCTACTTATTGACGATGAAACACAGAAATTGCATCCGAATTTAATACAAAAGGCACAATGCCGACTTAAGTACAAGAGGACTGACACTCTCAATTTGCATGATTTGAACCTCTCCTGTGAGTCCAGTTTCAGATTCCGATGCTTCACTTCAGGTTTGCTGTATCCCTTGGACCCTCTTATTGACGATGAAACACAGAAATTGCATCCGAATTCAATACAAAAGGAACAATGCCGACTTACGTACAAGAGTACTGATACTCTCACTTCCTATGATTTGAACCTATCCTGTGAGTCCAGTTTTAGATACCGATGCTTCACTTCAGGTTTACTGTATCCCTTGGACCTTCTTATTTGACGATGAAACACAGAAATTGCATCCGAATTTAATACAAAAGGCACAATGCCGACTTAAGTACAAGAGTACTGACACTCTCACTTTCTATGATTTGAACCTCTCCTGTGAGTCCAGTTTCAGATTCCGATGCTACACTTCCGGTTTACTGTATCCCTTGAACCTTCTTATTGTCGATGAAACACAGAAATTGCATCCGAATTTAATACAAAAGTCACAATGCCGACTTAAGTACAAGAGGACTGACACTCTCACTTTCTATGATTTGAATCTCTCCTGTGAGTAGAGTTTTAGATTCCGATGCTTCAGGGATACTGTGTCCCTTGGACCTTCTTATTGACGATGAAACTCAGAAATTGCATCCGAATTTAATACAAAAGGCACAATGCCGACTAAAGTACAAGAGTACTGACACTCTCACTTTCTATGATTTGA
Organism: Schistocerca americana; assembly: GCF_021461395.2. NCBI lineage: Eukaryota > Metazoa > Arthropoda > Insecta > Orthoptera > Acrididae > Schistocerca > Schistocerca americana. The sequence continues at coordinate 71,989,370 of NC_060130.1, read as the reverse complement.
ACCTATCCTGTGAGTCCAGTTTTTGATTCCGATGCTTCACTTCAGGTTTACTGTATCCCTTGGACCTTCTTATTGACGATGAAACACAGAAATTGCATCCGAATTTAATACAAAAGGCACAACGCCGACTTATGTGCAAGAGGACTGACACTCTAAATTTTAGTGACTTGAATCTCTCCTGTGTGCCCAGTTTTAGTTTCCGATGCTTCACTTCAGGTTTACTGTATACCTTGGACCTTCTTATTGACGATGAGACACAGAAATAGCATCCGAATTTTGTACAAAAGGCACAATGATGACTTAAGTACAAGTGGACTAGCACTCTCACTTTCTATGATTTGAATCTCTACTGTGATTCCAGTTTTAGATACCGATGCTTCACTTCAGGTTTACTGTTTCCCTTGGACCTTCTTATTGACGATGAAACACAGAAATTGCATCCGAATTTAATACAAAAGGCACAATGCCGACTTAAGTGCAAGAGGACTAACACTCTAACTATCTATGATTTGAACCTCTCCTGTGAGTCCAGTTTTAGATTCCGATGCTTCACTTCATTTTTCCTGTATACCTTGGACCTTCTTATTGACGACGAATCACAGAAATAGCATCCGAATTTAATACAAAAGGCACAATGCCGACCTAAGTACAAGAGGGCTGACACTCTCACATTCTATGATTTGAACCTCTCCTGTGAGTTCAGTTTTAGATTCCAATGCATCACTTCATTTTTACTGTATACCTTGGACCTTCTTATTGACGATGAAACACAGATATTGCCTCTGAATTTAATACAAAAGGCACAATGCCATATTAAATACAAGAGGACTGACACTCTAACTTTCTATGATTTGAACCTCTCCTGTGAGTCCAGTTTCAGATTCCGATGGTTCACTTCAGGTTTACTCTATACGTTGGACCTTCTTATTGACGATGAAACACAGAAATTGCATCCGAATTTAATACAAAATGCACAATGCCGACTTAAGTACGAGAGGACTGACACTTAAACTTTCTATGATTTGAACCTCTCCTGTGAGTTCAGTTTTGGATAGCGATGCTTCATTTCAGGTTTACTGTATCCCTTGGACCTTCTTATTGACGATGAAACACAGATATTGCATCCGAATTTAATACAAAAGGCACAATGCCGACTTAAGTACAAGAGGACTGACACTCTAACTTTCTATGATTTTATCCTCTCCTGTGAGTCCAGTTTTAGATTCCGATGCTTCACTTCAGGTTAGTGTGTACGTTGGACCTTCTTATTGACGATGAAGCACAGAAATTGCATCGGAATTAAATTCAAAAGGCACAGTGCCATATTAAATACAAGAGGACTGACACTCTAACTTTCTATGATTTGAACCTCTCCTGTGAGTCCAGTTTTAGATTCCGATGCTTTACTTCAGGTTTACTGTATACCTTGGGCCTTCTTACTGACGATGAAACACAGAAATTTCATCGGAATTAAATTCAAAAGGCACAATGCCGACTTAAGTACAAGAGGACCGACACTCTAATTTTCTATGATTTGAACCTCTCCTGTGGGTCCAGTTTTAGATTCCGATGCTTTACTTCAGGTTTACTGTATCCTTTGGACCTTCTTTTTGACGATGAAACACAGAAATTGCATACGAATTTAATTCAAAAGGCACAATGCCGACTTAAGTACAAGAGGACTGACACTCTAAATTTCTATGATTTGAACTTCTCCTGTGAGTCCAGTTTTAGATTCCGATGCCTCACTTCAGGTTTGCTGTATCCCTTGGACCTTCTTATTGACGATGATACACAGAAATTGCATCCGAACTTAATACAAAAGGCACAATGCCGACTTAAGTAGAAGAGGACTGACTCTCTAACTTTCTATGATTTGAACATCTCTTGTGAGTCCAGTTTTAGATTCCGATGCTTCACTTCAGGTTTACTGTATCACTTGGACCTTCTTATTGACGATGAAACAACGTAATTGCATCCGAATCTAATACAAAAGGCACAATGCCGACTTATGTACGAGAGGACTGACACTCTAACTTTCTATGATATGAACGTCTCCAGTGAGTCCAGTCTTAGATTCCGATGCTTCACTTCAGGTTTACTGTATCCCTTGGCCCTTTTATTGACGATGAAACACAGAAATTGCATCCGAATTTAATACAAAAGGCACAATGCCGACTTAAGTACTAGTGGACTGAAACTCTCACTTTCTATGATTTGAATCTCTCCTGTGAGTCGAGTTTTAGATTCCGATGCTTCAGGGTTACTGTATCCCTTGTACCTTCTTATTGACGATGAAACACAGAAATTGCATCCGAATTTAATACAAAAGGCACAATGCCGACTTAAGTACAAGAGGACTGACACTCTAACTTTCTATGATTTGAACCTCTCCTGTGAGTCCAGTTTTAGATTCCGATGCTTCACTTCAGGTTTACTGTATCGCTTGGACCTTCTTATTGACGATGAAACACAGAAATTGCATCCGAATTTAATACAAAAGGCACAATGCGGACTCAAGTACAAGAGGACTGACACTCTATCTCTCTATGATTTATACCGCTCCTGTGAGTCCAGTTTTAGATTCCGATGCTTCACTTCAGGTTTACTGTATCCCTTGTACCTTCTTATTGACGATGAAACACAGAAAATCCATCAGAATTTAATACAGAAGGCACATTGCCGTATTAAGTCCAAGAGGACTGGCACTCTCAATTTGCATGATTTGAACCTCTCCTGTGAGTCAAGTTTTAAATTCCGATGCTTCACTTCAGGTTTACTGTATCACTTGGACCTTCTTATTGACGATGAAACACAGAAATTGCATCCGAATTTAATACAGAAGGCACAATGCCGACTTAAGTACAACAGTACTGACACTCTCACTTTCTATGATTTGAACCTATCCTGTGAGTCCAGTTTTCGATTCCGATGCTTCACTTCAGGTTTACTGTATCCCTTGGACCTTCTTATTGACGATGAAACACAGAAATTGCATCCGAATTTAATACAATAGGCACAATGCCGACTTAAGTACGAGAGGACTGACACTCTAACTTTCTATGATTTGAACGTCTCCAGTGAGTCCAGCCTTAGATTCCGATGCTTCACTTCAGGTTTACTGTATCCCTTGGACCTTCTTATTGACGATGATACACAGAAATTGCATCCGAATTAAATACAAAAGGCACAATGCCGACTTAAGTACAAGGGTACTGACACTCTCACTTTCTATGATTTGAACCTATCCTGTGAGTCCAGTTTTAGATTCCGATGCTTCACTTAAGGTTTACTGTATCCCTTTGACCTTCTTATTGAGGATGAAACACAGAAATTGCATCCGAATTTAATACAAAAGGCACAATGCCGACTTAAGTAGAAGTGTACTGACACTCTCACTTTCTATGATTTGAACCTATCCTGTGAGTCCAGTTTCAGATTCCGATGCTTCACTTCAGTTTTACTGTATCCCATGGACCTTCTTATTGACGATGAAACACAGAAATTGCATCCTTATTTAATACAAAAATCACAATGCCGACTTAAGTACAAGTGGACTGACACTCTCACTTTCTATGATTTGAATCTCTCCTGTGAGTCGAGTTTTAGATTCCGAAGCTTCAGGGTTACTGTATCCCTTGGACCTTCTTATTGACGATGAAACACAGAAATTGCATCCGAATTTAATACAAAAGGCACAATGCCGACTTAAGTACAAGAGGACTGACACTCTAACTTTCTATGATTTGAACCTCTCCTGTGAGTCCAGTTTTAGATTCCGATGCTTCACTTCAGGTTTACTGTATCGCTTGGACCTTCTTATTGACGATGAAACACAGAAATTGCATCCGAATTTAATACAAAAGGCACAATGCCGACTTAAGTACAAGAGGACTGACACTCTGTCTCTCTATGATTTACACCGCTAATGTGAGTCCAGTTTTAGTTTCCGATGCTTCACTTCAGGGTTACTGTATCCTTTGGACCTTCTTATTGACGATGAAACACAGAAATTGCATCCGAATTTATTACAAAAGGCACAATGCCGACTTAAGTACAAGAGGACAGACACTCTCACTTTCTATGATTTGAATCTCTACTGTGAGTCGAGTTTTAGATTCCGATGCTTCAGGGTTACTGTATCCCTTGGACCTTCTTATTGACGATGAAACACAGAAATTGCATCCGAATTTAATACAAAAGGCACAATGCCGACTTAAGTACAAGAGGACTGACACTCTAACTTTCTGTGACTTGAACCTCTCCTGTGAGTCCAGTTTTAGATTCCAATGCTTCACTTCAGGTTTACTGTATCGCTTGGACCTTCTTATTGACGATGAAACACAGAAATTGCATCCGAATTTAATACAAAAGGCACAATGCCGACTTAAGTACAAGAGGACTGACACTCTATCTCTCTATGATTTGAACCTCTCCTGTGGGTCAAGTTTTAGATCACGATGCTTCACTTCGGGTTTCCTGTATCCCTTGAACCTTCTTATTGACGATGAAACACAGAAATTGCTTCCGAATTTAATACAAAGGGCACAATGCCGACTTAAGTACAAGAGGACTGCCACTCTAACTTTCTATTATTTGAACTTCTCCTGTGAGTCCAGTTTTAGATTCCGATGCTTCACTTCAGGTTTCCAGTATACCTTGGACTTTCTTATTGACAATGAAACACAGAAATTGCATCCGAATTTAATACAAAAGGCACAATGCCGACTTAAGTACAAGAGGACTCACACTATAACATTCTATGATTTGAACCTCTCCTGTGAGTCCAGTTTTAGATTCCGATGCTTCACTTTGGGTTTACTGTATCCCTTGGACCTTCTTATTGACGAAGAAACACAAAAATTGCATCCGAATTTAATACAAAAGCACAATACCGAATTAAGTACAAGAGGACTGACACTCTAACTCTCTATGTTTTGAACCTCTCCTGTGAGTCCAGTTTTAGATTCCGATGCTTCACTTCACGTTTACTGTATCCCTTGGTTCTCCTTATTGCCAATGAAACACAGAAATTGCATCCGAATTTAATATAAAGGCACAATTCCGACTTAAGTACAAGAGTACTGACACTCTCACTTTCTATGTTTTGAACCTCTCCTGTGAGTCCAGTTTTAGATTCCGATGCTTCACTTCAGGTTTACTGTGTGCCTTATTGACGATGGAAAACAGATATCGCATAGGAATTATATTCAAAAGGCACAATGCCGACTTAAGTACAAGAGGCCTGACTCTCCCACTTTCTATGATTTAAACCTCACCTGTGAGTCCAGTTTTAGATTACGATGCTTCACTTCACGTTTACTGTATCCCTTGGACCTTCTTATTGACGATGAAACACAGAAATTGCATCCGAATTTAACACAAAAGGCACAATGCCAACTTAAGTACAAGAGGACTGACACTCTAACTTTCTATGTTTTGAACCTCTCCTGTGAGTCCAGTTTTAGATTCCGATGCTTCACGTCAGGTTTACTGTATGCCTTGTACCTTCTTATTTACGATGATACACAGAAATTGCATCCGAATTTAATACAAAAGGCACAATGCCAACGTAAGCACAAGAGGACTGACATTCTAACTTTCTATGACTTGAACCTCTCCTGTGAGTCCAGTTATAGATTCCGATGCTTCACTTCAGGTTTCCAGCATACCTTGGACTTTCTTATTGACAATGAAACACAGAAATTGCATCCGAATTTAATACAAAAGACACAATGCCGACTTAAGTACAAGAGGACTCACACTATAACATACTATGATTTGAACCTCTCCTGTGAGTCCAGTTTTAGATTCCGATGCTTCACTTTAGGTTTACTGTATCCCTTGGACCTTCTTATTGACGATGAAACACAAAAATAGCATCCGAATTTAATACAAAAGGCACAATGCCGAATTAAGTACAAGAGGACTGACACTCTAACTTTCTATGTTTTGAACCTCTCCTGTGAGTCCAGGTTTAGATTCCGATGCTTCACTTCAGGTTTACTGTAACCCTTGGATCTCCTTATTGCCAATGAAACACAGAAATTGCATCCGAATTTAATACAAAAGGCACAATTCCGACTTAAGTACAAGAGGGTTGACACTCTCACTTTCTCTGTTTTGAACCTCTCCAGTGAGTCCAGTTTTAGATTCCGATGCTTCATTTCAGGTTTACTGTATGCCTTATTGACGATGGAAAACAGATATCGCATAGGAATTAAATTCAAAGGCACAATGCCGACTTAAGTACAAGAGGACTGACACTCTAACTTTCAATGATTTGAACCTCTCCTGCGAGTCCAGTTTTAGATTCCGATGCTTCACTTCAGGTTTACTGTATCCCTTGGACGTTCTTATTGACGATGAAACACAGAAGCTGCATCCGAATTTAATACAAATGGCAAAATGCCGACTTAAGTACAAGAGGCCTGACACTCCCACTTTCTATGATTTAAACCTCACCTGTGAGTCCAGTTTTAGGTTACGATGCTTCACATCAGGTTTACTGTATCCCTTGGACCTTCTTATTGACGATGAAACACAGAAATTGCATCCGAATTTAATACAAAAGGCACAATGCCAACTTAAGTACAACAGGACTGACACTCTAACTTTCTATGTTTTGAATCTCTCCTGTGAGTCCAGTTTTAGATTCCGATGCTTCACTTCAGGTTTACTGTATGCCTTGTACCTTCTTATTTACGATGATACACAGAAATTGCATCCGAATTTAATACAAAAGGCACAATGCCAACGTAAGCACAAGAGGACTGACACTCTCACCTTCTATGATTTGAACCTCTCCTGTGAGTCCAGTTTTAGATTCCGATGCTTCACTTCAGGTTTACTGTATACCTTGGACCTTCCTATTGACGATGAAACACAGAAATTGCATCCGATTTTAATACAAAAGGCACAATGCCGACTTAAGTACAGGAGGACTGACATTCTTACTTTCTATGATTTGAACCTCTCCTGTGAGTCCAGTTATAGATTCCGATTCTTCACTTCAGGTTTACTGTATCCCTTGGACCTTCTTATTAACGATGAAACACAGAAATTGCATCCGAATTTATTACAAAAGGCACAAAGCCGACTTAAGTACAAGAGGACTGACACTCTAACATTCTATGATTTGAACCTCTCCTATGAGTCCAGTTTTGGATTCCAATGCTTCACTTCAGGTTTGCTGTATACCTTGGACCTTCTTATTGATGATGAAACACAGAAATTGCATCCGAATTTAATACAAAAGGCACAATGCCGACTTAAGAACATTAGGACTGACACTCTAACTTTCTATGATTTGAACCTCGACTGTTAGTCCAGTTTTAGTCTCCGATGCTTCACTTCAGGTTTACTGTATACCTCGGAACTTCTTATTGACGATGGAACACAGAAATAGCATCGGAATTAAATTCAAAAGGCACATTGCCGACTAAAGTACATGAGGACTGACACTCCAACTTTCTGTGATTTGAACCTCTCCTGTGAGTCCAGTTTTAGATTCCGATGCTTCACTTCAGGTTTAATGTATCCCTTGGACCTTCTTATTGACGATGAAACACAGAAATTGCATCCGAATTTAATACAAATGGCACAATGCCACTTAAGTACAAGAGGACTGACACTCTCAATTTGCATGATTTGAACCTCTCCTGTGATTCAAGTTTTAGATTCCGATGCTTCACTTCAGGTTTACTGTATCCCTTGGACCTTCTTATTGACGATGAAACAGAGAAATTGCATCCTAATTTAATACAAAAAGCACAATGCCGACTTAAGTACAAGAGTACTGACACTCTCACATTCTATGATTTGAACCTATCCTGTGAGTCCAGTTTTAGATTCCGATGCTTCACTTCAGGTTTACTGTATCCCTTGGACCTTCTTATTGACGATGAAACACAGAAATTGCACCCGAATTTAATACAAAAAGCACAATGCCGACTTAAGTACAAGAGTACTGACACTCTCACTTTCTATGATTTGAACCTTTCCTGTGAGTCCAGTTTTAGATTCCGATGCTTCACTTCAGGTTTACTGTATCCCTTGGACCTTCTTATTGACGATGAAACACAGAAATTGCATCCGAATGTAATACAAAAGGCACAATGCCGACTTAAGTACGAGTGGACTGACACTCTAACTTTCTATGATTTGAACGTCTCCAGTGAGTCCAGTCTTAGATTCCGATGCTTCACTTCAGGTTTACTGAATCCCTTGGACCCTCTTATTGACGATGAAACACAGAAATTGCATCCGAATGTAATACAAAAGGCACAATGCCGACTTAAGTACAGGAGGACTGACACTCTAACATTCTATGATTTGAACCTCTCCTGTGAGTCCAGTTTTAGATTCCGATGCTTCACTTCAGGATTGCTGTATACCTTGGACCTTCTTATTGATGATGAAACACAGAAATTGCATCCGAATTTAATACAAAAGGCACAATGTTGACTTAAGTACATGAGTACTGACACTCTCACTTTCTATGATTTGAACCTATCCTGTGAGTCCAGTTTTAGATTCCGATGCTTCACTTCAGGTATACTGTATCCCTTGGACCTTCGTATTGACAATGAAACACAGAAATTGTATCCGAATTTAATAAAAAAGGCACAATGCCGACTTAAGAACATTAGGACTGACACTCTAACTTTCTATGATTTGAACCTCGACTGTTAGTCCAGTTTTAGATTCCGATGCTTCACTTCAGGTTTACTGTATAGCTCGGAACTTCTTATTGACGATGGAACACGGAAATAGCATCGGAATTAAATTCAAAAGGCACATTGCCGACATAAGTACAAGAGGACTGACACTCCAACTTTCTATGATTTGAACCTCTCCTGTGAGTCCAGTTTTAGATTCCGATGCTTCACTTCAGGTTTACTGTATCCCTTGGACCTTCTTATTGACGATGAAACACAGAAATTGCATCCAAATTTAATTCAAAAGGCACAATGCCGACTTAAGTCCAAGAGTACTGACACTCTAACATTCTATGATTTGAACCTCTCCTGTGAGTCCAGTTTTAAATTCCGATCCTTCACTTCAGGATTGCTGTATACCTTGGACCTTATTATTGATGATGAAACACAGAAATAGCATCGGAATTAAATTCAAAAGGCACATTGCCGACATAAGTACAAGAGGACTGACACTCTAACTTTCTATGATTTGAACCTTTCCTGTGAGACCAGTTTTAGATTCCGATGCTTCACTTCAGGTTTACTGTATCCCTTAGACCTTCTTATTGACGATGAAACACAGAAATTGCATCCGAAATTATTTCAAAAGGCACAATGCCGACTTAAGTACAAGAGGACTGAGACTCTAAATTTCTATCATTTGAACTTCTCCTGTGAGTCCAGTTTTAGATTCCGATGCCTCACTTCAGGTTTACTGTATCCCTTGGACCTTCTTATTGATGATGATACACAGAAATTGCATCCAAATTTAATACAAAAGGCACAATGCCGACTTAAGTAGAAGAGGACTGACTCTCTAACTTTCTATGATTTGATCATCTCCTGTGAGTCCAGTTTTAGATTCCGATGCTTCACTTCAGGTTTACTGTATCCCTTGGACCTTCTTATTAACGACGAAACACTGAAATTGCATCCGAATTTAATACAAAAGGCACAATGGCGACTTAAGTACAAGAGGAGCGACACTCTAATTTTCTATGATTTGAACCTCTCCTGTGAGTCCAGTTTTAGATTCCGATTCTTCACTTCAGGTTTGCTGTATACCTTGGAACCTCTTATTGACGACCAAACACAGGAATTCCATCGTAATTAATTTCAAAAGGCACAATGCCGACTTAAGTAAAAGAGGACTGACACACTAACTATCTATGATTTGAACCTCTCCTGTGAGTCCAGTTTTAGATTCCGATGCTTCACTTCAGGTTTACTGTATCCCTTGGACCTTCTTATTGACGATGATACACAGAAATTGCATCCAAATTTAATACAAAAGGCACAATGCCAACTTAAGTAGAAGAGGACTGACCCTCTAACTTTCTATGATTTGAACATCTCCTGTGAGTCCAGTTTTAGATTCCGATGCTTCACTTCAAGTTTACTGTATCCCTTGTACCTTCTTATTGACGATGAAACACGGAAATTCCATCCGAATTTAATACAAAAGGCACAATGCCAACTTAAGTACAAGAGGACTGACACTCTCAATTTGCATGATTTGAACCTCTCCTGTGAGTCATGTTTTAGATTCCGATGCTTCACTTCAGGTTTACTGTATCCCTTGGACCTTCTTATTGACGATGAAACACAGAAATTGCATCCGAATTTAATACAAAAGGCACAATGCCGACTTAAGTACTAGAGTACTGACACTCTCACTTTCTATGATTTGAACCTATCCTGTGAGTCCAGTTTTAGATTCCGATCCTTCACTTCAGGTTTACTGTATCCCTTGGACCTTCTTATTGACGATGAAACACAGAAATTGCATCCGAATTTAATACAAAAGGCACAATGCCGACTTCAGTAAGAGTGGACTGACACTCTAACATTCTATGATTTGAACGTCTCCAGTGAGTCCAGTCTTAGATTCCGATGCTTCACTTCAGGTTTACTGTTTTTCTTGGGCCTTCTTATTGACGATGAAACACAGATATTGTATCCGAATTTAATAAAAAAGGCACAATGCCGACTTAAGAACATTAGGACTGACACTCTAACTTTCTATGATTTGAACCTCGACTGTTAGTCCAGTTTTAGATTCCGATGCTTCACTTCAGGTTTACTGTATACCTCGGAACTTCTTATTGACGATGGAACACAGAAATTGCATCGGAATTAAATTCAAAAGTCACATTGCCGACATAAGTACAAGAGGACTGACACTCCAACTTTCTATGATTTGAACCTCTCCTGTGAGTCCAGTTTTAGATTCCGATGCTTCACTTCAGGTTTACTGTATCCCTTGGACCTTCTTATTGACGATGAAACACAGAAATTGCATCCAAATTTAATTCAAAAGGCACAATGCCGACTTAAGTACAAGAGTACTGACACTCTAACAATCTATGATTTGAACCTCTCCTGTGAGTCCAGTTTTAGATTCCGATCCTTCACTTCAGGATTGCTGTATACCTTGGTCCTTATTATTGATGATGAAACACAGAAATAGCATCGGAATTAAATTCAAAAGGCACATTGCCGACATAAGTACAAGAGGACTGACACTCCAACTTTCTATGATTTGAACCTCTCCTGTGAGACCAGTTTTAGATTCCGATGCTTCACTTCAGGTTTACTGTATCCCTTAGACCTTCTTATTGACGATGAAACACAGAAATTGCATCCGAAATTATTTCAAAAGGCACAATGCCGACTTAAGTACAAGAGGACTGAGACTCTAAATTTCTATCATTTGAACTTCTCCTGTGAGTCCAGTTTTAGATTCCGATGCCTCACTTCAGGTTTACTGTATCCCTTGGACCTTCTTATTGATGATGATACACAGAAATTGCATCCAAATTTAATACAAAAGGCACAATGCCGACTTAAGTAGAAGAGGACTGACTCTCTAACTTTCTATGATTTGATCATCTCCTGTGAGTCCAGTTTTAGATTCCGATGCTTCACTTCAGGTTTACTGTATCCCTTGGACCTTCTTATTAACGACGAAACACTGAAATTGCATCCGAATTTAATACAAAAGGCACAATGGCGACTTAAGTACAAGAGGAGCGACACTCTAATTTTCTATGATTTGAACCTCTCCTGTGAGTCCAGTTTTAGATTCCGATTCTTCACTTCAGGTTTGCTGTATACCTTGGAACCTCTTATTGACGACCAAACACAGGAATTCCATCGTAATTAATTTCAAAAGGCACAATGCCGACTTAAGTAAAAGAGGACTGACACACTAACTATCTATGATTTGAACCTCTCCTGTGAGTCCAGTTTTAGATTCCGATGCTTCACTTCAGGTTTACTGTATCCCTTGGACCTTCTTATTGACGATGATACACAGAAATTGCATCCAAATTTAATACAAAAGGCACAATGCCAACTTAAGTAGAAGAGGACTGACCCTCTAACTTTCTATGATTTGAACATCTCCTGTGAGTCCAGTTTTAGATTCCGATGCTTCACTTCAAGTTTACTGTATCCCTTGTACCTTCTTATTGACGATGAAACACGGAAATTCCATCCGAATTTAATACAAAAGGCACAATGCCGACTTAAGTACAAGAGGACTGACACTCTCAATTTGCATGATTTGAACCTCTCCTGTGAGTCAAGTTTTAGATTCCGATGCTTCACTTCAGGTTTACTGTATCCCTTGGACCTTCTTATTGACGATGAAACACAGAAATTGCATCCGAATTTAATACAAAAGGCACAATGCCGACTTAAGTACAAGAGTACTGACACTCTCACTTTCTATGATTTGAACCTATCCTGTGAGTCCAGTTTTAGATTCCGATCCTTCACTTCAGGTTTACTGTATCCCTTGGACCTTCTTATTGACGATGAAACACAGAAATTGCATCCGAATTTAATACAAAAGGCACAATGCCGACTTCAGTAAGAGTGGACTGACACTCTAACATTCTATGATTTGAACGTCTCCAGTGAGTCCAGTCTTAGATTCCGATGCTTCACTTCAGGTTTACTGTTTTTCTTGGGCCTTCTTATTGACGATGAAACACAGATATTGCATCCGAATTTAAAACAAAAGGCACAATGCCGACTTAAGTACAAGAGGACCGACACTCTAAAATTCTATGATTTGAACCTCTCCTGTGAGTCCAGTTTTAGATTCCGATGCTTCACTTCAAGTTTACTGTATCCCTTGTACCATCTTATTGACGATGAAAGACAGAAATTCCATCCGAATTTAATACAAAAGGCACAATGCCGACTTAAGTACAAGAGGACTGACACTCTCAATTTGCATGATTTGAACCTCTCCTGTGAGTCAAGTTTTGGATTCCGATGCTTCACTTCAGGTTTACTGTATCCCTTGGACCTTCTTGTTGACGATGAAACACAGAAATTGCATCCGAATTTAATACAAAAGGCACAATGCCGACTTAAGTACAAGAGTACTGACACTCTCACTTTCTATGATTTGAACCTATCCTGTGAGTCCAGTTTTAGATTCCGATGCTTCACTTCAGGTTTACTGTATCCCTTGGACCTGCTTATTGACGATGAAACACAGAAATTGCATCCGAACTTAATACAAAAGGCACAATGCCGACTTAAGTACAAGAGTGCTGACACTCTCACTTTCTATGATTTGAACCTATCCTGTGAGTCCAGTTTTAGATTCCGATGCTTCACTTCAGGTTTACTGTATCCCTTTGACCTTCTTATTGACGATGAAACACAGAAATTGCATCCGAATTTAATACAAAAGGCACAATGCCGACTTATGTACAAGAGTACTGACACTCTCACTTTCTATGATTTGAACCTATCCTGTGAGTCCAGTTTCAGATTCCGATGCTTCACTTCAGGTTTACTGTATCCCTTGGACCTTCTTATTGACGATGAGACACAGAAATTGCATCCGAATTTAATACAAAAGTCACAATGCCGACTTAAGTACAAGAGGACCGACACTCGCACAGTCTATGATCTGAATCTCTCCTGTGAGTCGAGTTTTAGATTCCGATGCTTCAGGGTTACTGTATCCCTTGGACCTTCTTATTGACGATGAAACACAGAAATTGCATCCGAATTTAATACAAAAGGCACAATGCCGACTTAAGTACAAGAGTACTGACACCCTCACTTTCTATGATTTGAACCTATCCTGTGAGTCCAGTTTTAGATTCCGATGCTTCACTTCAGGTTTACTGTATCCCTTGGACCTTCTTAATGACGATGAAACACAGAAATTGCATCCGAATTTAATACAAAAGGCACAATGCCGACTTAAGTACAAGAGGACTGACACTCCAACTTTCTAAGATTTGAACCTCTCCTGTGAGTCCAGTTTTAGAATCCGATGCTTCACTTCAGGGTTACTGTGTACGTTGGACCTTCTTATTGACGATGAAGCACAGAAATTGCATCGGAATTAAATTCAAAAGGCACAATGCCGACTTAAGTACAAGAGGACTGACACTCTAATTTTCTATGATTTGAACCACTCCTGTGGGTCAAGTTTTAGATCCCGATGCTTCACTTCAGGTTTACTGTATCCCTTGGACCTTCATATTGACGATGAAACACAGAAATTGGATCCGAATTCAATTCAAAAGGCACAATGCCGACTTAAGTACAAAAGGACTGACACTCTATATTTCTATGATTTTAACAACTCCTGTGAGTCAAGTTTTAGTTTCCGATGCCTCACTTCAGGTTTACTGTATCCCTAGGACATTCTTACTGACGATGATACACAGAAATTGCATCCGAAATTTAATACAAAAGGCACAATGCCGACTTTAGTAAAAGAGGACTGACTCTCTAACTTTCTATGATTTGAACATCTCCTGTGAGTCCACTTTTAGATTCCGATGCTTCACTTCAAGTTTACTGTACCCCTTGGACCTTCTTATTGACGATGAAACACGGAAATAGCATCCGAATTTAACACAAAAGGCACAATGCCGACTTAAGTACAAGAGGACTGACACTCTTAATTTGCATGATTTGAACCTCTCCTGTGAGTCCAGTTTTAGATTCCGATGCTTCACTTCAGGTTTACTGTATCAATTGGACCTTCTTATTGACGATGAAACACAGAAATTGCATCCGAATTTAATACAAAAGGCACAATGCCGACTTAAGTACAAGAGTACTGACACTCTCACTTTCTGTGGTTTGAACCTATCCTGTGAGTCCAGTTTTAGATTCCGATGCTTCACTTCAGGTTTACTGTATCCCTAGGACCTTCTTATTGACGATGAAACACAGAAATTGCATCCGAATTCAATACAAAAGGCACAATGCCGACTTAGGTACGAGAGGACTGACACTCTAACTTTCTATGATTTGAAACTCTCCAGTGAGTCCAGTCTTAGTTTCCGATGCTTCACTTCAGGTTTACTGTATCCCTTGGACATTCTTATTGACGATGAAACACAGAAATTGCATCCGAATTTAATACAAAAGGAACAATGCCGACTTAAGTACAAGAGTACTGTCACTCTCACTTTCTATGATTTGAATCTCTCCTGTGAGTCGAGTTTTAGTTTCCGATGCTTCAGGGATACTGTGTCCCTTGGACCTTCTTATTGACGATGAAACACAGCAATTGCATCCGAATTTAATAAAAATGGCACAATGCCGACTTAAGTACAAGAGGACTGACACTAGAACTGTCTATGATTTGAACCTCTCCTGTGAGTCCAGTTTTAGATTCCGATGCTTCACTTCAGGTTTACTGTATACCTCGGAACTTCTTATTTACGATGAAACACAGAAATTGCATCGGAATTAAATTCAAAAGGCACAATGCCGACTTATGTACAAGAGGACTGACACTCTAACTATCTATGATTTGAACTTCTCCTGTGAGTCCAGTTTTTGATTCCAATGCTTCACTTCAGGTTTACTGTATCCCTTGGACCTTCTTATTGACGATGAAACACAGAAACTGCATCCGAATTTAATACAAAAGGCACAATGCCGACAAAAGTACAAGAGGACTGACACTCTAACTTTCTAAGATTTGAACCACTACTGTGAGTCCACTTTTAGATTCCGATGCTTCACTTCAGGTTTACTGTATCCCTTGGACGTTCTTATTGACGATGAAACACAGAAATTGCTTCCGAATTTAATACAAATAGCACAATGTCGATATAAGTACAAGAGGACTGACACTCTCACTTTCTATTATTTTAACCTCTCCCGTGAGTCCAGTTTTAGATTCCGATGCTCCACTTCAGGTTTACTGTATCCCTTGTACCTTCTTATTGACGATGAAATACAGAAATTGCATCCGAATTTAATACAAAAGGCACAATGCCGACCTAAGTACAAGAGGACTGACACTCCAACATTCTATAATTTGAACTTTTCCTGTGAGTCCAATTTAAGTTTCCGATGCATCACTTCAGGTTTCCTGTATACCTTGGACTTTCTTATTGACAATGAAACACAGAAATTGCATCCGAATTTAATACAAAAGGCACAATGCCGACTTAAGTACAAGAGATCTCATACTATAACATTCTATGATTTGAACCTCTCCTGTGAGTCCAGTTTCAGATTCCGATGCTTCACTTTAGGTTTACTGTATCCCTTGGACCTTCTTATTGACGATGAAACACAAAAATTGCATCCGAATTTAATACAAAAGACACAATGCCGAATTAAGTACATGAGGACTGACACTCTAACATTCTATGATTTGAACCTCTCCCGTGAGTCCAGTTTTAGATTTCAATGCTTCACTTCAGGTTTACTGTATCCCTTGGAACTCCTTATTGCCAATGAAACACAGAAATTGCATCCGAATTTAATACAAAAGGCACAATTCCGACTTAAGTTCAACAGGACTGACACTCTCACTATCTATGTTTTGAACCTCTCCTGTGAGTCCAGTTTTAGATTCCGATGCTTCAGGGTTACTGTATCCCTTGGACCTTCTTATTGACAATGAAACACAGAAATTGCATCCGAATTTAATACAAAAGGCACAATGCCGGCTTAAGTACAAGAGGACTGACACTCTAACTTTCTATCATTTGAACCTCTTCTGTGAGTACAGTTTTAGATTCCGATGCTTCACTTCAGGTCTGCTGTATACCTCGGAACTTCTTATTGACGATGGAAAACAGATATCGCATTGGAATTAAATTCAAAAGGCACAATGCCGACTTAAGTACAAGAGGACTGACACTCTCACTTTCTATGATTGAAACCTCACCTGTGAGTCCAATTTTAGATTCCGATGCTTCACTTCAGGTTTACTGTATGCCTTGTACCTTCTTATTTATGATGATACACAGAAATTGCATCCTAATTTAATACAAAAGGCACAATGCCAACGTAAGTACAAGTGGACTGACACTCTCACCTTCTATGATTTGAACCTCTCCTGTGAGTCGAGTTTTAGATTCCGATGCTTCACTTCAGGTTTACTGTATACCTTTGACCTTCTTATTGTAGATGAAAGACAGAAATTGCAACCGAATTTAATACAAAAGGCACAATGCCGACTTAAGTACAGGAGGACTGACACTCTAACTTTCAATGATTTGAACCTATCCTGTGAGTCCAGTTTTAGATTCCGATGCTTCACTTCAGGTATACTGTATCCCTTGGACCTTCGTTTTGACGATGAAACACAGAAATTGCATCCGAATTTAATAAAAAAGGCACAATGCCGACTTAAGACCATTAGGACTGA
Source organism: Schistocerca americana (assembly GCF_021461395.2). Lineage (NCBI taxonomy): Eukaryota > Metazoa > Arthropoda > Insecta > Orthoptera > Acrididae > Schistocerca > Schistocerca americana. Next base: position 71,972,006 of record NC_060130.1, on the reverse strand, counting down.
CACTCTAACTTTATATGATTTGAACCTCACCTGTGAGTCCAGTCTTAGATTCCGATGCTTCACTTCTGGTTTAATGTGTACCTCGGAACTACTTATTGACGATGGAACACAGAAACAGCATCGGAATGAAATTCAAATGGCACATTGCCGACATAAGTACAAGAGGACTGACACTCCAACTTTCTATGATTTGAACCTCTCCTGTGAGTCCAGTTTTAGATTCCGATGTTTCACTTCAGGTTTACTGTATCCCTTGGACCTTCTTATTGACGATGAAACACAGAAACTGCATCCGAATTTAATACGAAAGGCACAATGCCGACTTAAGTACAAGAGGACTGACACTCTCACTTTCTATAATTTAAACCTCTCCTGTGAGTCCAGTTTTAGATTCCGTTGCTTCACTTCAGGTTTACTGTATCCCTTGTACCTTCTTATTAATGATGAAACACAGAAATTGCATCCGAATTTATTACAAAAGGCACAATGCCGACTTAAGTACAAGAGGACAGCCACTCTAACTTTCTATGATTTGAACCTCTCCTGTGAGTCCAGGTTCAGATTCCGATGCTTCACTTCAGGTTACCTGTATACCTTGGACTTTCTTATTGACGATGAAACACAGAAACTGCATCCGAATTTAATACGGAAGGCACAATGCCGACTTAAGTACAAGAGGACTGACACTCTCACATTCTATGATTTAAACCTCTCCTGTGAGTCCAGTTTTAGATTCCGTTGCTTCACTTCAGGTTTACTGTATCCCTTGTACCTTCTTATTAATGACGAAACACAGAAATTGCATCCGAATTTATTAGAGAAGGCACAATGACGACCTAAGTACGAGAGGACTGACACTCTAACTTTCTATGATTTGAAACTCTCCAGTGAGTCCAGTCTTAGATTCCGATGCTTCACTTCAGGTTTACTGTATCCCTTGGATATTCTTATTGACGATGAAACACAGAAATTGCATCCGAATTTAATACAAAAGGAACAATGCCGACTTAAGTACAAGAGTACTGTCACTCTCACTTTCTATGATTTGAATCTCTCCTGTGAGTCGAGTTTTAGATTCCGATGCTTCAGGGATACTGTGTCCCTTGGACTTTCTTATTGACGATGAAACACAGCAATTGCATCCGAATTTAATACAAATTGCAAAATGCCGACTTAAGTACAAGAGGACTGACACTAGAACTGTCTATGATTTGAACCTCTCCTGTGAGTCCAGTTTTAGATTCCGATGCTTCACTTCAGGTTTACTGTATACCTCGGAACTTCTTATTTACGATGAAACACAGAAATTGCATCGGAATTAAATTCAAAAGGCACAATGCCGACTTATGTACAAGAGGACTGACACTCTAACCATCTATGATTTGAACTTCTCCTGTGAGTCCAGTTTTTGATTCCGATGCTTCACTTCAGGATTACTGTATCCCTTGGACCTTCTTATTGACGATGAAACACAGAAACTGCATCCGAATTTAATACAAAAGGCACAATGCCGACAAAAGTACAAGAGGACTGACACTCTAACTTTCTATGATTTGAACCTCTCCTGTGAGTCCACTTTTAGATTCCGATGCTTCACTTCAGGTTTACTGTATCCCTTGGACGTTCTTATTGACGATGAAACAAAGAAATTGCTTCCGAATTTAATACAAAAGGCACAATGTCGATATAAGTACAAGAGGACTGACACTCTCACTTTCTATTATTTTAACCTCTCCCGTGAGTCCAGTTTTAGATTCCGATGCTTCACTTCAGGTTTACTGTATCCCTCGTACCTTCTTATTGACGACGAAATACAGAAATTGCATCCGAATTTAATACAAAAGTCACAATGCCGACTTAAGTACAAGAGGACTGACACTCTAACTTTCTATAATTTGAACTTCTCCTGTGAGTCCAATTTATGTTTCCGATGCTTCACTTCAGGTTTCCTGTATACCTTGGACTTTCTTATTGACAATGAAACACAGGAATTGCATCCGAATTTAATACAAAAGGCACAATGCCGACTTAAGTACAAGAGAACTCATACTATAACATTCTATGATTTGAACCTCTCCTGTGAGTCCAGTTTTAGATTCCGATGCTTCACTTTAGGTTTACTGTATCCCTTGGACCTTCTTATTGACGATGAAACACAAAAATTGCATCCGAATTTAATACAAAAGGCACAATGCCGAATTAAGTGCATGAGGACTGACACTCTAACATTCTATGATTTGAACCTCTCCTGTGAGTCCAGTTTTAGATTCCAATGCTTCACTTCAGGTTTACTGTATCCCTTGGAACTCCTTATTGCCAATGAAACACAGAAATTGCATCCGAATTTAATACAAAAGGCACAATGCCAACGTAAGTACAAGTGGACTGACACTCTCACCTTCTATGATATGCAACTCTCCTGTGAATACAGTTTTAGATTCCGATGCTTCACTTCAGGTCTACTGTATACCTCGGAACTTCTCATTGACGATGGAAAACAGATATCGCATAGGAATTAAATTCAAAAGGCACAATGCCGACTTAAATACAAGAGGACTGACACTCTCACTTTCTATGATTTGAACCTCTCCCATGAGTCCAGTTTTAGATTCCGATGATTCACTTCAGGTTTACTGTATGCCTTGTACCTTCTTATTTATGATGATACGCAGAAATTGCATCCTAATTTAATACAAAAGGCACAATGCCAACGTAAGTACAAGTGGACTGACACTCTCACCTTCTATGATTTGAAACTCTCCTGTGAGTCGAGGTTTAGATTCCGATGCTTCACTTCAGGTTTACTGTATACCTTTGACCTTCTTATTGTAGATGAAAGACAGAAATTGCAACCGAATTTAATACAAAAGGCACAATGCCGACTTAAGTACAGGAGGAATGACTCTCTATCTTTCAATGATTTGAACGTATCCTGTGAGTCCAGTTTTAGATTCCGATGCTTCCCTTCTGGTTTACTGTATCCCTTGGACCTTCTTATTGACGATGAAACACAGAAACTGCATCCGAATTTAATACGAAAGGCACAATGCCGACTTAAGTACAAGATTACTGACACTCTCACTGTCTATGATTTAAACCTCTCCTGTGAGTCCAGTTTTAGATTCCGTTGCTTCACTTCAGGTTTACTGTATCCCTTGTACCTTCTTATTAATGATGAAACACAGAAATTGCATCCGAATTTATTACAAAAGGCACAATGCCGACTTAAGTACAAGAGGACAGACACTCTAACTTTCTATGATTTGAACCTCTCCTGTGAGTCCAGTTTCAGATTCCGATGCTTCACTTCAGGTTACCTGTATACCTTGGACTTTCTTATTGACTATGGAACATAGAAATTGCATCCCAATTTAATACAAAAGGCACAACGCCGACTTAAGTACAAGAGGACTGACACTCTCACTTTCTATGATTTGAACCTCTCCTGTAAGTCCAGTTTTAGATTCTGATGCTTCACTTCAGGTTTACTGTGTACCTTGGACCATCTTATTGACGATGATACACAGAAATTGCATCGGAATTTAATACAAAAGGCACAATGCCATCTTAAGTACAAGAGTACTGACAATCAAACTTTCTATGATTTGTACCTCTCCTGTAAGTCCAGTTTTAGATTCCGATGCCTCACTTCAGGTTTACTGTATACCTTGGACCTTCTTATTGACGATGAAACACAGAAATTGCATCCGAATTTAATGCAAAAGGCACAATGCCGACTTAAGTACAAGAGGACTGACACTCTAATTTTCTATGATTTGAACTTCTCCTGTGAGTCCAGTTTTAGATTCCGATGCTTCACTTCAGGTTTACTGTATCCCTTGGAACTCCTTATTGCCAATGAAACACAGAAATTGCAACCGAATTTAATACAAAAGGCACAATGCCGACTTAAGTACAAGTGGACTGACACTCTCACTTTCTATGTTTTGAACCTCTCCCATGAGTCCAGTTTTAGATTCCGATGCTTCACTTCAGGTTTACTGTATGCCTTGTACCTTGTTATTTACGATGATACACAGAAATTGCATTCGAATTTAATACAAATATCACAATGCCAACGTAAGCACAAGAGGACTGACACTCTCACCTTCTATGATTTGAACCTCTCCTGTGAGTCCAGTTTTAGATTCCGATGCTTCACTTCAGGCTTACTGTATCCCTTGGACCTTCTTATTGACGATGAAACACAGAAATTGCATCCAAATTTAGTACAAAAGGCACAATGCCGACTTAAGTACAAGAGTACTGACACTCTCACTTTCTATGGTTTGAACCTATCCTGTGAGTCCAGTTTTAGATTCCGATGCTTCACTTCAGGTTTACTGTATCCCTTGGACCTTCTTATTGACGATGAAACACAGAAATTGCATCCGAATTTAATACAAAAGGCACAATGCCGACTTAGGTACGAGAGGACTGACACTCTAACTTTCTATGATTTGAAACTCTCCAGTGAGTCCAGTCTTAGATTCCGATGCTTCACTTCAGGTTTACTGTATCCCTTGGACATTCTTATTGACGATGAAACACAGAAATTGCATCCGAATTTAATACAAAAGGCACAATGCCGACTTAAGTACAAGAGTACTGTCACTCTCACTTTCTATGATTTGAACCTATCTTGTGAGTCCAGTTTTAGATTCCGATGCTTCACTTCAGGTTTACTGTATCCCTTGGACCTTCTTATTGACGATGAAACACAGAAATTGCATCCGAATTTAATAGAAAAGGCACAATGCCGACTTAAGTACAAGAGTACTGACACTCTCACTTTCTATGATTTGAACCTATCCTGTGAGTCCAGTTTTAGATTCCGATGCATCACTTCAGGTTTACTGTATCCCTTGGACCTTCTTATTGACGATGAAACACAGAAATTGCATCCCAATTTAATACAAAAGTCACAATGCCGACTTAAGTACAAGAGGACTGACACTCTCACTTTCTATGATTTGAATCTCTCCTATGAGTCGAGTTTTAGATTCCGATGCTTCACGGATACTGTGTCCCTTGGACCTTCTTATTGACGATGAAACACAGCAATTGCATCCGAATTTAATACAAAAGGCACAATGCCGACTTAAGTACAAGAGGACTGACACTAGAACTGTCTATGATTTGAACCTCTCCTGTGAGTCCAGTTTTAGATTCCGATGCTTCACTTCAGGTTTACTGTATACCTCGAAACTTCTTATTTACGATGAAACACAGAAATTGCATCGGAATTAAATTCAAAAGGCACAATGCCGACTTATGTACAAGAGGACTGACACTCTAACTATCTAAGATTTGAACTTCTCCTGTGAGTCCAGTTTTTGATTCCGATGATTCACTTCAGGTTTACTGTATCCCTTGGACCTTATTATTGACGATGAAACACAGAAACTGCATCCGAATTTAATACAAAAGGCACAATGCCGACAAAAGTACAAGAGGACCGACACTCTAACTTTCTATGATTTGAACCTCTCCTGTGAGTCCACTTTTAGATTCCGATGCTTTACGTCAGGTTTACTGTATCCCTTGGACTTTCTTATTGACGATGAAACACAGAAATTGCTTCCGAATTTAATACAAAAGGCACAATGTCGATATAAGTACAAGAGGACTGACACTCTCACTTTCTATTATTTTAACCTCTCCCGTGAGTCCAGTTTTAGATTCCGATGCTTCACTTCAGGTTTACTGTATCCCTTGTACCTTCTTATTGACGATGAAATACAGAAATTGCATCCGAATTTAATACAAAAGGCACAATGCCGACCTAAGTACAAGAGGACTGACACTCTGACCTTCTATGATTTGAACCTCTCCTGTGAGTCCAGTTTTAGATTCCGATGCTTCACTTCAGGTTACCTGTATACCTTGGACTTTCTTATTGACTATGGAACATAGAAATTGCATCCCAATTTAATACAAAAGGCACAACGCCGACTTAAGTACAAGAGGACTGACACTCTCACTTTCTATGATTTGAACCTCTCCTGTAAGTCCAGTTTTAGATTCTGATGCTTCACTTCAGGTTTACTGTATACCTTGGACCATCTTATTGACGATGATACACAGAAATTGCATCGGAATTTAATACAAAAGACACAATGCCATCTTAAGTACAAGAGTACTGACAATCAAACTTTCTATGATTTGTACCTCTCCTGTAAGTCCAGTTTTAGATTCCGATGCCTCACTTCAGGTTTACTGTATACCTTGGACCTTCTTATTGACGATGAAACACAGAAATTGCATCCGAATTTAATGCAAAAGGCACAATGCCGACTTAAGTACAAGAGGACTGACACTCTAATTTTCTATGATTTGAACTTCTGCTGTGAGTCCAGTTTTAGATTCCGATGCTTCACTTCAGGTTCACTGTATGCCTTGTACCTTGTTATTTACGATGATACACAGAAATTGCATTCGAATTTAATACAAAAGTCACAATGCCAACGTAAGCACAAGAGGACTGACACTCTCACCTTCTATGATTTGAACCTCTCCTGTGAGTCCAGTTTTAGATTCCGATGCTTCACTTCAGGCTTACTGTATCCCTTGGACCTTCTTATTGACGATGAAACACAGAAACTGCATCCGAATTTAATACAAAAGGCACAATGCCGACAAAAGTACAAGAGGACCGACACTCTAACTTTCTATGATTTGAACCTCTCCTGTGAGTCCACTTTTAGATTCCGATGCTTTACGTCAGGTTTACTGTATCCCTTGGACCTTCTTATTGACGATGAAACACAGAAATTGCTTCCGAATTTAATACAAAAGGCACAATGTCGATATAAGTACAAGAGGACTGACACTCTCACTTTCTATTATTTTAACCTCTCCCGTGAGTCCAGTTTTAGATTCCGATGCTTCACTTCAGGTTTACTGTATCCCTTGTACCTTCTTATTGACGATGAAATACAGAAATTGCATCCGAATTTAATACAAAAGGCACAATGCCGACCTAAGTACAAGAGGACTGACACTCTGACCTTCTATGATTTGAACCTCTCCTGTGAGTCCAGTTTTAGATTCCGATGCTTCACTTCAGGTTACCTGTATACCTTGGACTTTCTTATTGACTATGGAACATAGAAATTGCATCCCAATTTAATACAAAAGGCACAACGCCGACTTAAGTACAAGAGGACTGACACTCTCACTTTCTATGATTTGAACCTCTCCTGTAAGTCCAGTTTTAGATTCTGATGCTTCACTTCAGGTTTACTGTATACCTTGGACCATCTTATTGACGATGATACACAGAAATTGCATCGGAATTTAATACAAAAGACACAATGCCATCTTAAGTACAAGAGTACTGACAATCAAACTTTCTATGATTTGTACCTCTCCTGTAAGTCCAGTTTTAGATTCCGATGCCTCACTTCAGGTTTACTGTATACCTTGGACCTTCTTATTGACGATGAAACACAGAAATTGCATCCGAATTTAATGCAAAAGGCACAATGCCGACTTAAGTACAAGAGGACTGACACTCTAATTTTCTATGATTTGAACTTCTGCTGTGAGTCCAGTTTTAGATTCCGATGCTTCACTTCAGGTTCACTGTATGCCTTGTACCTTGTTATTTACGATGATACACAGAAATTGCATTCGAATTTAATACAAAAGTCACAATGCCAACGTAAGCACAAGAGGACTGACACTCTCACCTTCTATGATTTGAACCTCTCCTGTGAGTCCAGTTTTAGATTCCGATGCTTCACTTCAGGCTTACTGTATCCCTTGGACCTTCTTATTGACGATGAAACACAGAAATTGCATCCGAATTTAGTACAAAAGGCACAATGCCGACATAAGTACAAGAGTACTGACACTCTCACTTTCTATGGTTTGAACCTATCCTGTGAGTCCAGTTTTAGATTCCGATGCTTCACTTCAGGTTTACTGTATCCCTTGGACCTTCTTATTGACGATGAAACACAGAAATCGCATCCGAATTTAATACAAAAGGCACAATGCCGACTTAGGTACGAGAGGACTGACACTCTAACTTTCTATGATTTGAAACTCTCCAGTGAGTCCAGTCTTAGATTCCGTTGCTTCACTTCAGGTTTACTGTATCCCTTGGACATTCTTATTGACGATGAAACACAGAAATTGCATCCGAATTTAATACAAAAGGCACAATGCCGACTTAAGTACAAGAGTACTGTCACTCTCACTTTCTATGATTTGAACCTATCCTGTGAGTCCAGTTTTAGATTCCGATGCATCACTTCAGGTTTACTGTATCCCTTGGACCTTCTTATTGACGATGAAACACAGAAATTGCATCCGAATTTAATACAAAAGTCACAATGCCGACTTAAGTACAAGAGGACTGACACTCTCACTTTCTATGATTTGAATCTCTCCTGTGAGTCGAGTTTTAGATTCCGATGCTTCAGGGATACTGTGTCCCTTGGACCTTCTTATTGACGATGAAACACAGCAATTGCATCCGAATTTAATACAAAAGGCACAATGCCGACTTAAGTACAAGAGGACTGACACTAGAACTGTCTATGATTTGAACCTCTCCTGTGAGTCCAGTTTTAGATTCCGATGCTTCACTTCAGGTTTACTGTATACCTCGAAACTTCTTATTTACGATGAAACACAGAAATTGCATCGCAATTAAATTCAAAAGGCACAATGCCGACTTATGTACAAGAGGACTGACACTGTAACTATCTAAGATTTGAACTTCTCCTGTGAGTCCAGTTTTAGATTCCGATGATTCACTTCAGGTTTACTGTATCCCTTGGACCTTCTTATTGACGATGAAACACAGAAACTGCATCCGAATTTAATACAAAAGGCACAATGCCGACAAAAGTACAAGAGGACTGACACTCTAAATTTCTATGATTTGAACCTCTCCTGTGAGTCCACTTTTAGATTCCGATGCTTCACTTCAGGTTTACTGTATCCCTTGGACCTTCTTATTGACGATGAAACACAGAAATTGCTTCCGAATTTAATACAAAAGGCACAATGTCGATATAAGTACAAGAGGACTGACACTCTCACTTTCTATTATTTTAACCTCTCCCGTGAGTCCAGTTTTAGATTCCGATGCTTCACTTCAGGTTTACTGTATCCCTTGTACCTTCTTATTGACGATGAAATACAGAAATTGCATCCGAATTTAATACAAAAGGCACAATGCCGACCTAAGTACAAGAGGACTGACACTCTAACTTTCTATAATTTGAACTTCTCCTGTGAGTTCAATTTAAGTTTCCGATGCTTCACTTCAGGTTTCCTGTATACCTTGGTCTTTCTTATTGACAATGAAACACAGAAATTGCATCCGAATTTAATACAAAAGGCACAATGCCGACTTAAGTACAAGAGAACTCACAATATAACATTCTATGATTTGAACCTCTCCTGTGAGTCCAGTTTTAGATTCCGATGCTTCACTTTAGGTTTACTGTATCCCTTGGACCTTCTTATTGACGATGAAACACAAAAATTGCATCCGAATTTAATACAAAAGGCACAATGCCGAATTAAGTACATGAAGACTAACACTCTAACTTTCTATGATTTGAACCTCTCCTGTGAGTCCAGTTTTAGATTCCAATGCTTCACTTCAGGTTTACTGTATCCCTTGGAACTCCTTATTGCCAATGAAACACAGAAATTGCATCCGAATATAATACAAAAGGCACAATTCCGACTTAAGTACAACAGGACTGACACTCTCACTATCTATGTTTTGAACCTCTCCTGTGAGTCCAGTTTTAGATTCCGATGCTTCAGGGTTACTGTATACCTTGGACCTTCTTATTGACAATGAAACACAGAAATTGCATCCGAATTTAATACAAAAGGCACAATGCCGGCTTAAGTACAAGTGGACTGACACTCTCACTTTCTACGATTTGAACCTCTCCCATGAGTCCAGTTTTAGATTCCGATGCTTCACTTCAGGTTTACTGTATGCCTTGTACCTTCTTATTTACGATGATACACAGAAATTGCATTCGAATTTAATACAAAAGTCACAATGCCAACGTAAGCACAAGAGGACTGACACTCTGACCTTCTATGATTTGAACCTCTCCTGTGAGTCCAATTTTAGATTCCGATGCTTCACTTCAGGCTTACTGTATCCCTTGGACCTTCTTATTGACGATGAAACACAGAAATTGCATCCGAATTTAATACAAAAGGCACAATGCCGACTTAAGTACAAGAGTACTGACAATCTCACTTTCTATGGTTTTAACCTATCCTGTGAGTCCAGTTTTAGATTCCGATGCTTCACTTCAGGTTTACTGTATCCCTTGGACCTTCTTATTGACGATGAAACACAGAAATTGCATCCGAATTTAATACAAAAGGCACAATGCCGACTTAGGTACGAGAGGACTGACACTCTAACTTTCTATGATTTGAAACTCTCCAGTGAGTCCAGTCTTAGATTCCGATGCTTCACTTCAGGTTTACTGTATCCCTTGGACATTGTTATTGACGATGAAACACAGAAATTGCATCCGAATTTAATACAAAAGGCACAATGCCGACTTAAGTACAAGAGTACTGTCACTCTCACTTTCTATGATTTGAACCTATCCTGTGAGTCCAGTTTTAGATTCCGATGCATCACTTCAGGTTTACTGTATCTCTTGGACCTTCTTATTGACGATGAAACACAGAAATTGCATCCGAATTTAATACAAAAGTCACAATGCCGACTTCAGTACAAGAGGACTGACACTCTCACTTTCTATGATTTGAATCTCTCCTGTGAGTCGAGTTTTAGATTCCGATGCTTCAGGGATACTGTGTCCCTTGGACCTTCTTATTGACGATGAAACACAGCAATTGCATCCGAATTTAATACAAAAGGCACAATGCCGACTTAAGTACAAGAGGACTGACACTAGAACTGTCTATGATTTGAACCTCTCCTTTGAGTCCAGTTTTAGATTCCGATGCTTCACTTCATTTTTACTGTATACCTCGGAACTTCTTATTTACGATGAAACACAGAAATTGCATCGGAATTAAATTCAAAAGGCACAATGCCGACTTATGTACAAGAGGACTGACACTCTATCTATCTATGATTTGAACTTCTCCTGTGAGTCCAGTTTTTGATTCCGATGATTCACTTCAGGTTTACTGTATCCCTTGGACCTTCTTATTGACGATGAAACACAGAAACTGCATCCGAATTTAATACAAAAGGCACAATGCCGACAAAAGTACAAGAGGACTGACACTCTAACTTTCTATGATTTGAACCTCTCCTGAGAGTCCACTTTTAGATTCCGATGCTTCACTTCAGGTTTACTGTATCCCTTGGACCTTCTTATTGACGATGAAACACAGAAATTGCTTCCGAATTTAATACAAAAGGCACAATGTCGATATAAGTACAAGAGGAGTGACACTCTCACTTTCTATTATTTTAACCTCTCCCGTGAGTCCAGTTTTAGAATCCGATGCTTCACTTCAGGTTTACTGTATCCCTTGTACCTTCTTATTGACGATGAAATACAGAAATTGCATCCGAATTTAATACAAAAGGCACAATGCCGACCTAAGTACAAGAGGACTGACACTCTAACTTTCTATAATTTGAACTTCTCTTGTGAGTCCAATTTAAGTTTCCGATGCTTCACTTCAGGTTTCCTGTATACCTTGGACTTTCTTATTGACAATGAAACACAGAAATTGCATCCGAATTTAATACAAAAGGCACAATGCCGACTTAAGTACAAGAGAACTCACAATATAACATTCTATGATTTGAACCTCACCTGTGAGTCCAGTTTTAGATTCCGATGCTTCACTTTAGGTTTACTGTATCCCTTGGACCTTCTTATTGACGATGAAACACAAAAATTGCATCCGAATTTAATACAAAAGGCACAATGCCGAATTAAGTACATGAGGACTGACACTCTAACTTTCTATGATTTGAACCTCTCCTGTGAGTCCAGTTTTAGATTCCAATGCTTCACTTCAGGTTTACTGTATCCCTTGGAACTCCTTATTGCCAATGAAACACAGAAATTGCATCCGAATTTAATACAAAAGGCACAATTCCGACTTAAGTACAACAGGACTGACACACTCACTATCTATGTTTTGAACCTCTCCTGTGAGTCCAGTTTTAGATTCCGATGCTTCAGGGTTACTGTATCCCTTGGACCTTCTTATTGACAATGAAACACAGAAATTGCATCCGAATTTAATACAAAAGGCACAATGCCGGCTTAAGTACAAGAGGACTGACACTCTCACTTTCTATGATTTAAACCTCACCTGTAAGTCCAATTTTAGATTCCGATGCTTCACTTCAGGTTTACTGTATCCCTTGGACCTTCTTATTGACGATGAAACACAGAAATTGCATCCGAATTTATTACAAAAGGCACAATGCCGACTTAAGTACAAGTGGACTGACACTCTCACTTTCTATGATTTTAACCTCTCCCATGAGTCCAGTTTTAGATTCCGATGATTCACTTCAGGTTTACTGTATGCCTTGTACCTTCTTATTTATGATGATACGCAGAAATTGCATCCTAATTTAATACAAAAGGCACAATGCCAACGTAAGTACAAGAGGACTGACACTCTCACCTTCTATGATTTGAACCTCTCCTGTGAGTCCAGTTTTAGATTCCGATGCTTCACTTCTGGTTTACTGTATACCTCGGAACTACTTATTGACGATGGAACACAGAAATAGCATCGGAATGAAATTCAAATGGCACATTGCCGACATAAGTACAAGAGGACTGACACTCCAACTTTCTATGATTTGAACCTCTCCTGTGAGTCCAGTTTTAGATTCCGATGCTTCACTTCTGGTTTACTGTATACCTCGGAACTACTTATTGATGATGGAACACAGAAATAGCATCGGAATGAAATTCAAATGGCACATTGCCGACATAAGTACAAGAGGACTGACACTCCAACTTTCTATGATTTGAACCTCTCCTGTGAGTCCAGTTTTAGATTCCGATGCTTCACTTCAGGTTTACTGTATCCCTTGGACCCTCTTATTGACGATGAAACACAGAAACTGCATCCGAATTTAATACGAAAGGCACAATGCCGACTTAAGTACAGGAGGACTGACACTTTCATTTTCTATGATTTAAACCTCTCCTGTGAGTACAGTTTTAGATTCCGTTGCTTTACTTCAGGTTAACTGTATCCCTTGTACCTTCTTATTAATGATGAAACACAGAAATTGCATCCGAATTTATTACAAAAGGCACAATGCCGACTTAAGTACAAGAGGACTGACACTCTCACTTTTTATGATCTGAACCTATCTTGTGAGTCCAGTTTTAGATTCCGATGCTTCACTTCAGGTTACCTGTATACCTTGGACTTTCTTATTGACTATGGAACATAGAAATTGCATCCCAATTTAATACAAAGGGCACAACGCCGACTTAAGTACAAGAGGACTGACACTCTCACTTTTTATGATCTGAACCTATCTTGTGAGTCCAGTTTTAGATTCCGATGCTTCACTTCAGGTTTACTGTATCCCTTGGACCTTCTTATTGACGATGAAACACAGAAATTGCATCCGAATTTAATACAAAAGGCACAATGCCGACTTAAGTACAAGAGTACTGACACTCTCACTTTCTATGATTTGAACCTATCCTGTGAGTCCAGTTTTAGATTCCGATGCATTACTTCAAGTTTACTGTATCCCTTGGACCTTCTTATTGACGATGAAACACAGAAATTGCATCCGAATTTAATACAAAAGTCACAATGCCGACTTAAGTACAAGAGGACTGACACTCTAACTTTCTATGATTTGAACCTCTCCTGTGAGTCCACTTTTAGATTCCGATGCTTCACTTCAGGTTTACTGTATCCCTTGGACCTTCTTATTGACGATGAAACACAGTAATTGCTTCCGAATTTAATACAAAAGGCACAATGTCGATATAAGTACAAGAGGACTGACACTCTCCCTTTCTATTATTTTAACCTCCCCGTGAGTCCAGTTTTAGATTCCGATGCTTCACTTCAGGTTTACTGTATCCCTTGTACCTTCTTATTGACGATGAAATCCAGAAATTGCATCCGAATTTAATACAAAAGGCACAATGCCGACCTAAGTACAAGAGGACTGACACTCTAACTTTCTATAATTTGAACTTCTCCTGTGAGACCAATTTAAGTTTCCGATGCTCCACTTCAGGTTTCCTGTATACCTTGGACTTTCTTATTGACAATGAAACACAGAAATTGCATCCGAATTTAATACAAAAGGCACAATGCCGACTTAAGTACAAGAGAACTCACACTATAACATTCTATGATTTGAACCTCTCCTGTGAGTCCAGCTTTAGATTCCGATGCTTCACTTTAGGTTTCCTGTATCCCTTGGACCTTCTTATTGACGATGAAACACAAAAATTGCATCCGAATTTAATACAAAAGGCACAATGCCGAATTAAGTACATGAGGACTGACACTCTAACTTTCTATGATTTGAACCTCTCCTGTGAGTCCATTTTTAGATTCCAATGCTTCACTTCAGGTTTACTGTATCCCTTGGAACTCCTTATTGCCAATGAAACACAGAAATTGCATCCGAATTTAATACAAAAGGCACAATTCCGACTTAAGTACAACAGGACTGACACTCTCACTATCTATGTTTTGAACCTCTCCTGTGAGTCCAGTTTTAGATTCCGATGCCTCAGGGTTACTGTATCCCTTGGACCTTCTTATTGACAATGAAACACAGAAATTGCATCCGAATTTAATACAAAAGGCACAATGCCGGCTTAAGTACAAGAGGACTGACACTCTAACTTTCTATGATTTGAATTTCTTCTGTGAGTACAGTTTTAGATTCCGATGCTTCACTTCAGGTTTACTGTATACCTCGGAACTTCTTATTGACGATGGAAAACAGATATCGCATAGGAATTTAATTCAGAAGGAACAATGCCGACTTAAGTACAAGAGGACTGACACTCTCACTTCCTATGATTTATACCTCACCTGTGAGTCCAATTTTAGATTCCGATGCTTCACTTCAGGTTTACTGTATCCCTTGGACCTTCTTATTGACGATGAAACACAGAAATTGCATCCGAATTTATTACAAAAGGCACAATGCCGACTTAAGTACAAGTGGACTGACACTCTCACTTTCTATGATTTGAACCTCTCCCATGAGTCCAGTTTTAGATTCCGATGATTCACTTCAGGTTTACTGTATGCCTTGTACCTTCTTATTTATGATGATACGCAGAAATTGCATCCGAATTTAATACAAAAGGCACAATGCCAACGTAAGTACAAGAGGACTGACACTCTCACCTTCTATGATTTGAACCTCTCCTGTGAGTCGAGTTTTAGATTCTGATGCTTCACTTCAGGTTTACTGTATACCTTTGACCTTCATATTGTAGATGAAAGACAGAAATTGCAACCGAATTTAATACAAAAGGCACAATGCCGACTTATGTACAGGAGGACTGACACTCTAACTTTCATTGATTTGAACCTATCCTGTGAGTCCAGTTTTAGATTCCGATGCCTCACTTCAGGTATACTGTATCCCTTGGACCTTCGTTTTGACGATGAAACACAGAAATTGCATCCGAATTTAATAAAAAAGGCACAATGCCGACTTAAGAACATTAGGACTGACACTCTAAATTTCTATGATTTGAACCTCTCCTGTGAGTCCAGTTTTAGATTCCGATGCTTCACTTCTGGTTTACTGTATACCTCGGAACTACTTATCGACGATGGAACACAGAAATAGCATCGGAATGAAATTCAAATGGCACATTGCCGACATAAGTACAAGAGGACTGACACTCCAACTTTCTATGAATTGAACCTCTCCAGTGAGTCCAGTTTTAGATTCCGATGCTTCACTTCAGGTTTACTGTATCCCTTGGACCCTCTTACTGACGATGAAACACAGAAACTGCATCCGAATTTAATACGAAAGGCACAATGCCGACTTAAGTACAAGAGGACTGACACTCTAACTTTCTATGATTTGAACCTCTCCTGTGAGTCATGTTTCAGATTCCGATGTTTCACTTCAGGTTACCTGTATACCTTGGACTTTCTTATTGACTATGGAACATAGAAATTGCATCCCAATTTAATACAAAAGGCACAACGCCGACTTAAGTACAAGAGGACTGACACTCTCACTTTCTATGATTTGAACCTCTCCTGTAAGTCCAGTTTTAGATTCCGATGCTTCACTTCAGGTTTACTGTATACCTTGGACCATCTTATTGACGATGAAACACAGAAATTGCATCGGAATTTAATACAAATGGCACAATGCCATCTTAAGTACAAGAGTACTGACAATCAAACTTTCTATGATTTGTACCTCTCCTGTAAGTCCAGTTTTAGATTCCGATGCCTCACTTCAGGTTTACTGTATACCTTGGACCCTCTTATTAATGATGAAACACAGAAATTGCATCCGAATTTATTACAAAAGGCACAATGCCGACTTAAGTACAAGAGGACAGACACTCTAACTTTCTATGATTTGAACCTCTCCTGTGAGTCCAGTTTTAGATTCCGAGGCTTCACTTCAGGTTACCAGTATACCTTGGACTTTCTTGTTGATTATGAAACATAGAAATTGCATCCGAATTTAATACAAAAGGCACTATGCCGACTTAAGTACAAGAGGACTGACACTCTCACTTTCTATGATTTGAACCTCTCCTGTGAGTCCAGTTTTGGATTCCGATGCTTCACTTCAGGTTTACTGTATACCTTGGACCTTCTTATTGACGATGAAACACAGAAATTGCATCCGAATTTAATACAAAAGGCACCATGTCATCTTAAGTACAAGAGGACAGACACTCAAACTTTCTATGATTGGAACCTCTCCTGTGAGTCCAGTTTTAGATTCCGATGCCTCACTTCAGGTTTACTGTATCCCTTGGACCTTCTTATCGACAATGAAACACAGACATTGCATCCGAATTTAATACAAAAGGCACAATGCCGACTTAAGTACAAGAGGACTGACACTCTAACTTTCTATGATTTGAACCTCTTCTGTGAGTCCAGTTTTAGATTCCGATGCTTCACTTCAGGTTTACTGTATACCTCGGAACTTCTTATTGACGATGGAACACAGAAATAGCATCGGAATTAAATTCAAAAGGCTTATTGCCGACATAAGTACAAGAGGACTGACACTCCAACTTTCAATGATTTGAACCTCTCCTGCGAGTCCAGTTTCAGATTCCGATGCTTCACTTCAGGTTTACTGTATCCCTTGGACCTTGTTATTGACGATGAAACACAGAAACTGCATCCGAAATTAATACGAAAGGCACAATGCCGACTTAAGTACAAGAGGACTGACACTCTCACTTTCTATGATTTAAACCTCTCCTGTGAGTCCAGTTTTAGATTCCGTTGCTTCACTTCAGGTTTACTGTATCCCTTGTACCTTCTCATTAATGATGAAACACAGAAATTGCATCAGAATTTATTACAAAAGGCACAATGCCGACTTAAGTACAAGAGGACAGACACTCTAACTGTCTATGATTTGAACCTCTCCTGTGAGTCCAATTTCAGATTCCGATGCTTCACTTCAGGTTACCTGTATACCTTGGACATTCTTATTGACTATGGAACATAGAAATTGCATCCGAATTTAATACAAAAGGCACAATGCCGACTTAAGTACATGAGGACTGACACTCTCATTTTCTATGATTTGAACCTCTCCTGTAAGTCCAGTTTTAGATTCCGATGCTTCACTTCAGGTTTAATGTATACCTTGGACCTTCTTAATGACGATGAAACACAGAAATTGCATCGGAATTTAATACAAAAGGCACAATGCCATCTTAAGTACAAGAGGACTGACAATCAAACTTTCTATGATTTGAACCTCTCCTGTGAGTCCAGTTTTAGATTCCGATGCCTCACTTCAGGTTTACTGTATACCTTGGACCTTCTTATTGACGATGAAACACAGATATTGCATCCGAATTTAATACAAAAGGCACAAAGCCGACTTAAGTACAAGAGGACTGACACTCTAACATTCTATGATTTGAACCTCCCCTTTGAGTCCAGTTTTAGATTCCGATTCTTCACTTCAGGTTTACTGTATCCCTTGGACCTTCTTATTGACGATGAAACACAGAAATTGCATCCTAATTTAATACAAAAGGCACAATGCCAACGTAAGCACAAGACGACTGACACTCTCACCTTCTATGATTTGAACCTCTCCTGTGAGTCCAGTTTTAGATTCCGATGCTTCACTTCAGGTTTACTGTATACCTTTGACCTTCTTATTGACGATGAAAGACAGAAATTGCAACCGAATTTAATACAAAAGGCACAATGCCGACTTAAGTACAGGAGGACTGACACTCTAACTTTCAATGATTTGAACCTATCCTGTGAGTCCAGTTTTAGATTCCGATGCTTCACTTCAGGTTTACTGTATACCTCGGAACTACTTATTGACGATGGAACACAGAAATAGCATCGGAATTAAATTTAAAAGGCACATTGCCGACATAAGTACAAGAGGACTGACACTCCAACTTTCTATGATTTGAACCTCTCCTGTGAGTCCAGTTTTAGATTCCGATGCTTAACTTCAGGTTTACTGTATCCCTTGGACCTTCTTATTGACGATGAAACACAGAAACTGCTTCCGAATTTAATACGAAAGGCACAATGCCGACTTAAGTACAAGAGGACTGACACTCTCACTTTCTATGATTTAAACCTCTCCTGTGAGTCAAGTTTTAGATTCCGTTGCTTCACTTCAGGTTTACTGTAACCCTTGTACCTTCTCATTAATGATGAAACACAGAAATTGCATCCGAATTTATTACAAAAGGCACAATGCCGACTTAAGTACAAGACGACAGACACTCTAACTTTCTATGATTTGAACCTCTCCTGTGAGTCCAGTTTCAGATTCCGATGCTTCACTTCAGGTTACCTGTATACCTTGGACTTTCTTATTGACTATGGAACATAGAAATTGCATCCGAATTTAATACAAAAGGCACAACGCCGACTTAAGTACATGAGGACTGACACTCTCACTTTCTATGATTTGAACCTCTCCTGTAAGTCCAGTTTTAGATTCCGATGCTTCACTTCAGGTTTACTGTATACCTTGGACCTTCTTATTGACGATGAAACACAGAAATTGCATCGGAATTTAATACAAAAGGCACAATGCCATCTTAAGTACAAGAGTACTGACAATCAAACTTTCTGTGATTTGAACCTCTCCTGTAAGTTCAGTTTTAGATTCCGATGCCTCACTTCTGGTTTACTGTATACCTTGGACCTTCTTATTGACGATGAAACACAGAAATTGCATCCGAATTTAATGCAAAAGGCACTGTGCCGACTTAAGTACAAGAGGACAGACACTCTAATTTTCTATGATTTGAACTTCTCCTGTGAGTCCAGTTTTAGATTCCGATGCTTCACTTCAGGTTTCCTGTATCCCTTGGAACTCCTTATTGCAAATGAAACACAGAAATTGCATCCGAATTTAATACAAAAGGCACAATGGCGACATAAGTACAAGTGGACTGACACTCTCACTTTCTATGATTTGAACCTCTCCCATGAGTCCAGTTTTAGATTCCGATGCTTCACTTCAGGTTTACTGTATGCCTTGTACCTTCTTATTTACGATGATACACAGAAATTGCATTCGAATTTAATACAAAAGTCACAATGCCAACGTAAGCACAAGAGGACTGACACTCTCACCTTCTATGATTTGAACCTCTCCTGTGAGTCCAGTTTTAGATTCCGATGCTTCACTTCAGGTTTACTGTATACCTTGGACCTTCTTATTGACGATGAAACACAGAAATTGCATCCGAATTTAATACAAAAGGCACAATGCCGACTTAAGTACAAGAGGACTGACACTCTAACTTTCTATGAATAGAACCTCTCCTGTGAGTCCAGTTGTAGATTCCGATTCTTCACTTCAGGTTTACTGTATCCCTTGGACCTTCTTATTAACGATGAAACACAGAAATTGCATCTGAACTTAATACAAAAGGCACAAAGCCGACTTAAGTACAAGAGGACTGACACTCTAACATTCTATGATTTGAACCTCCCCTTTGAGTCCAGTTTTAGATTCCGATGTTTCACTTCAGGTTTACTGTATCTCTTGTACCTTCTTAGTAATGATGAAACACAGAATTGCATCCGAATTTATTAAAAAAGGCACAATGCCGACTTAAGTGCAAGAGGACAGACACTCTAATTTTCTATGATTTGAACCTCTCCTGTGAGTCCAGTTTCAGATTCCGATGCTTCACTTCAGGTTACCAGTATACCTTGGACTTTCTTATTGACTATGAAACATAGAAATTGCATCCGAATGTAATACAAAAGGCACAATGCCGACTTAAGTACAAGAGGACTGACACTCTCACCTTCTGTGATTTGAACCTCTCCTGTGAGTCCAGTATTAGATTCCAATGCTTCACTTCGGGTTTACTGTTTACCTCGGAACTTCTTATTGACGATGAAACACAGAAATTGCATCGGAATTAAATTCAAAAAGCACAATGCCGAATTAAGTACATGAGGACTGACACTTTAACTTTCTATGATTTGAACCTCTCCTGTGAGTCCAGTTTTAGATTCCGATGCTTCACTTCAGGTTTACTGTATCCCTTGGAACTCCTTATTGCCAATGAAACACAGAAATTGCATCCGAATTTAATACAAAAGGCACAATTCCGACTTAAGTACAAGAGGACTGACACTCTCACTTTCTATGTTTTGAACCTCTCCTGTGAATCCAGTTTTAGATTCCGATGCTTCAGGGTTATTATATCCCTTGGACCTTCTTATTGACAATGAAACACAGACATTGCATCCGAATTTAATACAAAAGGCTTAATGCCAACTTAAGTACAAGAGGACTGACACTCTAACTTTCTATGATTTGAACCTCTTCTGTGAGTCCAGTTTTAGATTCCGATGGTTCACTTCAGGTTTACTGTATACCTCGGAACTTCTTATTGACGATGGAACACAGAAATAGCATCGGAATTAAATTCAAAAGGCTTATTGCCGACATAAGTACAAGAGGACTGACACTCCTACTTTCAAAGATTTGAACCTCTCCTGTGAGTCCAGTTTTAGATTCCGATGCTTCACTTCAGGTTTACTGTATCCCTTGGACCTTGTTATTGACGATGAAACACAGAAACTGCATCCGAAGTTAATACGAAAGGCACAATGCCGACTTAAGTACAAGAGGACTGACACTCTCACTTTCTATGATTTAAACCTCTCCTGTGAGTCCAGTTTTAGATTCCGATGCTTCATTTCAGGTTTACTGTATCCCTTGTACCTTCTTATTGACGATGAAACACAGAAATTGCATCCGAATTTGATACAAAAGGCACAATGCCGACTTAAGTACAAGAGAACTCACACTATAACATTCTACGATTTGAACCCCTCCTGTGAGTCCAGTTTTAGATTCCGATGCTTCACTTCTGGTTTACTGTATCCCTTGGACCTTCTTATGGACGATGAAACACAAACATTGCATCCGAATTTAATACAAAAGTCACAATGGCGAATTAAGTACAAGAGGACTGGCACTCTAACTTTCTATGATTTGAACCTCTCCTGTGAGTCCAGTTTTAGATTCCGATGCTTCACTTCAGGTTTACTGTATCCCTTGGAACTCCTTATTGCCAATGAAACACAGAAATTGCATCCGAATTTAATACAAAAGGAACAATTCCGACTTAAGTACAAAAGGACTGACACTCTGACTCTCTATGTTGTGAACCTCTCCTGTGAGTCCAGTTTTAGATTCCGATGCTTCTGGGTTACTGTTTCCCTTGGACCTTCTTATTGACAATGAAACACAGAAAATGCATCCGAATTTAATACAAAAGGCACAATGCCGACTTAAGTACAAGAGGACTGACACTCTAACTTACTATGATTTGAACCTCTTCTGTGAGTCCAGTTTTAGATTCCGATGCTTCATTTCAGGTTTACTGTATACCTCGGAATTTCGTATTGACGATGAAACACAGAAATTGCATCCGAATTTAATACAAAATGCACAATGCCGACTTAAGTACAAGAGGACTGACACTTTTACTTTCTATGATTTGAACCCCTCCCATGAGTCCAGTTTTAGATTCCGATGCTACACTTCAGGTTTACTGTATGCGTTGTACCTTCTTATTAACGATGATACACAGAAATTGCATCCGAATTTAATACAAAAGGCACAATGCCAACGTAAGCACAAGAGGACTGACACTCTCACCTTCTATGATTTGTACCTCTCCTGTGAGTCCAGGTATAGATTCCGATGCTTCACTTGAGGTTTACTGTATACCTTGGACCTTCTTATTGACGATGAAACACAGAAATTGCATCCGAATTTAATACAAAGGGCACAATGCCGACTTAAGTACAAGAGGACTGACACTCTAACTTTCTATGATTTGAACCTCTCCTGTGAGTCCAGTTATAGATTCCGATTCTTCACTTCAGGTTTACTGTATCCGTTGGACCTTCTTATTAACGATGAAACACAGAAATTGCATCCGAATTTAATACAAAAGGCACAATGCCGACTTAAGTACAAGAGGTATGACACTCTAACATTCGATGATTTGAACCTGTCCTGTGAGTCCAGTTTTAGATTCCGTTGCTTCACTTCAGGTTTACTGTATCCCTTGTCCCTTCTTATTAATGATGAAACACAGAAATTGCATCCGAATTTATTACAAAAGGCACAATGCCGACTTAAGTACAAGAGGACAGACACTCTAACTTTCTATGATTTGAACCTCTCCTGTGAGTCCAGTTTCAGATTCCGATGCTTCACTTCAGGTTACCTGTATACCTTGGACTTTCTTATTGACTATGGAACATAGAAATAGCATCCGAATTTAATACAAAAGGCACAACGCCGACGTAAGTACATGAGGACTGACACTCTCACTTTCTATGATTTGAACCTCTCCTGTAAGTCCAGTTTTAGATTCCGATGCTTCACTTCAGGTTTACTGTATACCTTGGACCTTCTTATTGACGATGAAACACAGAAATTGCATCGGAATTTAATACAAAAGGCACAATGCCATCTTAAGTACAAGAGTACTGACAATCAAACTTTCTGTGATTTGAACCTCTCCTGTAAGTTCAGTTTTAGATTCCGATGCCTCACTTCAGGTTTACTGTATACCTTGGACCTTCTTATTGACGATGAAACACAGAACTTGCATCCGAATTTAATGCAAAAGGCACTATGCCGACTTAAGTACAAGAGGACTGACACTCTAATTTTCTATGATTTGAACTTCTCCTGTGAGTCCAGTTTTAGATTCCGATGCTTCACTTCAGGTTTCCTGTATCCCTTGGAACTCCTTATTGCAAATGAAACACAGAAATTGCATCCGAATTTAATACAAAAAGCACAATGGCGACTTAAGTACAAGTGGACTGACACTCTCACTTTCTATGATTTGAACCTCTCCCATGAGTCCAGTTTTAGATTCCGATGCTTCACTTCAGGTTTACTGTATGCCTTGTACCTTCTTATTTACGATGATACACAGAAATTGCATTCGAATTTAATACAAAAGTCACAATGCCAACGTAAGCACAAGAGGACTGACACTCTCACCTTCTATGATTTGAACCTCTCCTGTGAGTCCAGTTTTAGATTCCGATGCTTCACTTCAGGTTTACTGTATACCTTGGACCTTCTTATTGACGATGAAACACAGAAATTGCATCCGAATTTAATACAAAAGGCACAATGCCGACTTAAGTACAAGAGGACTGACACTCTAACTTTCTATGAATAGAACCTCTCCTGTGAGTCCAGTTGTAGATTCCGATTCTTCACTTCAGGTTTACTGTATCCCTTGGACCTTCTTATTAACGATGAAACACAGAAATTGCATCCGAACTTAATACAAAAGGCACAAAGCCGACTTAAGTACAAGAGGACAGACACTCTAACATTCTATGATTTGAACCTCCCCTTTGAGTCGAGTTGTAGATTCCGATGTTTCACTTCAGGTTTACTGTATCTCTTGTACCTTCTTAGTAATGATGAAACACAGAATTGCATCCGAATTTATTAAAAAAGGCACAATGCCGACTTAAGTGCAAGAGGACTGACACTCTCACCTTCTATGATTTGAACCTCTCCTGTGAGTCCAGTTTTAGATTCCGATGCTTCACTTCAGGTTTACTGTATACCTTGGACCTTCTTATTGACGATGAAACACAGAAATTGCATCCGAATTTAATACAAAAGGCACAATGCCGACTTAAGTACAAGAGGACTGACACTCTAACTTTCTATGAATAGAACCTCTCCTGTGAGTCCAGTTTTAGATTCCGATGCTTCACTTCAGGTTTACTGTATCCCTTGGAACTCCTTATTGCCAATGAAACACAGAAATTGCATCCGAATTTAATACAAAAGGCACAATTCCGATTTAAGTACAAGAGGACTGACACTCTCACTTTCTATGTTTTGAACCTCTCCTGTGAATCCAGTTTTAGATTCCGATGCTTCAGGGTTATTATATCCCTTGGACCTTCTTATTGACAATGAAACTCAGACATTGCATCCGAATTTAATACAAAAGGCACAATGCCGACTTAAGTACAAGAGGACTGACACTCTAACTTTCTATGATTTGAACCTCTTCTGTGAGTCCAGTTTTAGATTCCGATGGTTCATTTCAGGTTTACTGTATACCTCGGAACTT
This sequence comes from Schistocerca americana, assembly GCF_021461395.2. Classification (NCBI taxonomy): domain Eukaryota; kingdom Metazoa; phylum Arthropoda; class Insecta; order Orthoptera; family Acrididae; genus Schistocerca; species Schistocerca americana. The sequence goes on along the minus strand of NC_060130.1, from coordinate 71,947,173 downwards.
CTTATTGACGATGGAACACAGAAATAGCATCGGAATTAAATTCAAAAGGCTTATTGCCGACATAAGTACAAGAGGACTGACACTCCTACTTTCAATGATTTGAACCTCTCCTGTGAGTCCAGTTTTAGATTCCGATGCTTCACTTCAGGTTTACTGTATCCCTTGGACCTTGTTATTGACGATGAAACACAGAAACTGCATCCGAAGTTAATACGAAAGGCACAATGCCGACTTAAGTACAAGAGGACTGACACTCTCACTTTCTATGATTTAAACCTCTCCTGTGAGTCCAGTTTTAGATTCCGATGCTTCATTTCAGGTTTACTGTATCCCTTGTACCTTCTTATTGACGATGAAACACAGAAATTGCATCCGAATTTGATATAAAAGGCACAATGCCGACATAAGTACAAGAGAACTCACACTATAACATTCTACGATTTGAACCCCTCCTGTGAGTCCAGTTTTAGATTCCGATGCTTCACTTCTGGTTTACTGTATCCCTTGGACCTTCTTATGGACGATGAAACACAAACATTGCATCCGAATTTAATACAAAAGTCACAATGGCGAATTAAGTACAAGAGGACAGGCACTCTAACTTTCTATGATTTAAACCTCTCCTGTGAGTCCAGTTTTAGATTCCGATGCTTAACTTCAGGTTTACTGTATCCCTTGGAACTCCTTATTGCCAATGAAACACAGAAATTGCATCCGAATTTAATACAAAAGGAACAATTCCGACTTATGTACAAAAGGACTGACACTCTGACTCTCTATGTTGTGAACCTCTCCTGTGAGTCCAGTTTTAGATTCCGATGCTTCTGGGTTACTGTTTCCCTTGGACCTTCTTATTGACAATGAAACACAGAAATTGCATCCGAATTTAATACAAAAGGCACAATGCCGACTTAAGTACAAGAGGACTGACACTCTAACTTACTATGATTTGAACCTCTTCTGTGAGTCCAGTTTTAGATTCCGATGCTTCATTTCAGGTTTACTGTATACCTCGGAATTTCGTATTGACGATGAAACACAGAAATTGCATCCGAATTTAATACAAAATGCACAATGCCGACTTAAGTACAAGAGGACTGACACTTTTACTTTCAATGATTTGAACCCCTCCCATGAGTCCAGTTTTAGATTCCGATGCTACACTTCAGGTTTACTGTATGCGTTGTACCTTCTTATTAACGATGATACACAGAAATTGCATCCGAATTTAATACAAAAGGCAAAATGCCAACGTAAGCACAAGAGGACTGACACTCTCACCTTCTATGATTTGTACCTCTCCTGTGAGTCCAGGTATAGATTCCGATGCTTCACTTGAGGTTTACTGTATACCTTGGACCTTCTTATTGACGATGAAACACAGAAATTGCATCCGAATTTAATACAAAGGGCACAATGCCGACTTAAGTACAAGAGGACTGACACTCTAATTTTCTATGATTTGAACCTCTCCTGTGAGTCCAGTTATAGATTCCGATTCTTCACTTCAGGTTTACTGTATCCGTTGGACCTTCTTATTAACGATGAAACACAGAAATTGCATCCGAATTTAATACAAAAGGCACAATGCCGACTTAAGTACAAGAGGTATGACACTCTAACATTCGATGATTTGAACCTGTCCTGTGAGTCCAGTTTTAGATTCCGTTGCTTCACTTCAGGTTTACTGTATCCCTTGTACCTTCTTATTAATGATGAAACACAGAAATTGCATCCGAATTTGTTACAAAAGTCACAGTGCCGACTTAAGTACAAGAGGACTGACACTCTCACTTTCTATGATTTAAACCTCTCCTGTGAGTCCAGTTTTAGATTCCGTTGCTTCACTTCAGGTTTACTGTATCCCTTGTACCTTCTTATTAATGATGAATCACAGAAATTGCATCCGAATTTATTTCAAAAGGCACAATGCCGATTTAAGTACAAGAGGACAGACACTCTAACTTTCTATGATTTGAACCTCTCCTGTGAGTCCAGTTTCAGATTCCGATGCCTCACTTCAGGTTACCAGTATACCTTGGTCTTTCTTATTGACTATGAAACATAGAAATTGCATCCGAATTTGATACAAGAGGCACAATGCCGACTTAAGTACAAGAGGACTGACACTCTCACTTTCTATGATTTGAACCTCTCCTGTGAGTCCAGTTTTAGATTCCGATGTTTCACTTTAGGTTTACTGTATACCTTGGACCTTCTTATTGACGATGAAACACAGAAATAGCATCCGAATTTAATACAAAAGACACAATGCCATCTTAAGTACAAGAGGACTGATACTCAAACTTTCTATGATTTGAACCTGTCCTGTGAGTCCAGTTTTAGATTCCGATGCCTCACTTCAGATTTACTGTATACCTCGGAACTTCTTATTGACGATGGAACACAGAAATAGCATCGGAATTAAATTCAAAAGGCTTATTGCCGACATAAGTACAAGAGGACCGACACTCCTACTTTCAATGATTTGAACCTCTCCTGTGAGTCCAGTTTTAGATTCCGATGCTTCACTTCAGGTTTACTGTATCCCTTGGACCTTGTTATTGACGATGAAACACAGAAACTGCATCCGAAGTTAATACGAAAGGCACAATGCCGACTTAAGTACAAGAGGACTGACACTCTCACTTTCTATGATTTAAACCTCTCCTGTGAGTCCAGTTTTAGATTCCGATGCTTCATTTCAGGTTTACTGTATCCCTTGTACCTTCTTATTGACGATGAAACACAGAAATTGCATCCGAATTTGATACAAAAGGCACAATGCCGACTTAAGTACAAGAGAACTCACACTATAACATTCTACGATTTGAACCCCTCCTGTGAGTCCAGTTTTAGATTCCGATGCTTCACTTCTGGTTTACTGTATCCCTTGGACCTTCTTATGGACGATGAAACACAAACATTGCATCCGAATTTAATACAAAAGTCACAATGGCGAATTAAGTACAAGAGGACAGGCACTCTAACTTTCTATGATTTAAACCTCTCCTGTGAGTCCAGTTTTAGATTCCGATGCTTAACTTCAGGTTTACTGTATCCCTTGGAACTCCTTATTGCCAATGAAACACAGAAATTGCATCCGAATTTAATACAAAAGGAACAATTCCGACTTAAGTACAAAAGGACTGACACTCTGACTCTCTATGTTGTGAACCTCTCCTGTGAGTCCAGTTTTAGATTCCGATGCTTCTGGGTTACTGTTTCCCTTGGACCTTCTTATTGACAATGAAACACAGAAATTGCATCCGAATTTAATACAAGAGGCACAATGCCGACTTAAGTACAAGAGGACTGACACTCTAACTTTCTATGATTTGAACCTCTCCTGTGAGTCCAGTTATAGATTCCGATTCTTCACTTCAGGTTTACTGTATCCGTTGGACCTTCTTATTAACGATGAAACACAGAAATTGCATCCGAATTTAATACAAAAGGCACAATGCCGACTTAAGTACAAGAGGTATGACACTCTAACATTCGATGATTTGAACCTGTCCTGTGAGTCCAGTTTTAGATTCCGTTGCTTCACTTCAGGTTTACTGTATCCCTTGTACCTTCTTATTAATGATGAAACACAGAAATTGCATCCGAATTTGTTACAAAAGTCACAGTGCCGACATAAGTACAAGAGGACAGACACTCTAACTTTCTATGATTTGAACCTCTCCTGTGAGTCCAGTTTTAGATTCCGATGCTTCACTTCAGGTTTACTGTATCCCTTGGAACTTCTTATTGACGATGAAACACAGAAACTGCATCCGAATTTAATACGAAAGGCACAATGCCGACTTAAGTACAAGAGGACTGACACTCTCACTTTCTATGATTTAAACCTCTCCTGTGAGTCCAGTTTTAGATTCCGTTGCTTCACTTCAGGTTTACTGTATCCCTTGTACCTTCTTATTAATGATGAAACACAGAAATTGCATCCGAATTTATTTCAAAAGGCACAATGCCGATTTAAGTACAAGAGGACGGACACTCTAACTTTCTATGATTTGAACCTCTCCTGTGAGTCCAGTTTCAGATTCCGATGCCTCACTTCAGGTTACCAGTATACCTTGGACTTTCTTATTGACTATGAAACATAGAAATTGCATCCGAATTTAATACAAGAGGCACAATGCCGACTTAAGTACAAGAGGACTGACACTCTCACTTCCTATGATTTGAACCTCTCCTGTGAGTCCAGTTTTAGATTCCGATGTTTCACTTCAGGTTTACTGTATACCTTGGACCTTCTTATTGACGATGAAACACAGAAATAGCATCCGAATTTAATACAAAAGACACAATGCCATCTTAAGTACAAGAGGACTGACACTCGAACTTTCTATGATTTGAACCTCTCCTGTGAGTCCAGTTTTAGATTCCGATGCCTCACTTCAGATTTACTGTATACCTGGGACCTTCTTATTGACGATGAAACACAGAAATTGCATCCGAATTTAATACAAAAGGCACAATGCAGACTTAAGTACAAACGGACTGACACTCTCACCTTCTGTGATTTGAACCTCTCCTGTGAGTCCACTTTTAGATTCCGATGCTTCACGTCAGATTTACTGTATCCCTGGGACCTTCTTATTGACGATGATACACAGAAATTGCTTCCGAATGTAATACAAAAGGCACAATGGCGATTTAAGTACAAGAGGACTGACACTCTCACTTTCTATTATTTTAACCTCTCCCTTGAGTCCAGTTTTAGATTCCGATGCTTCACTTCTGGTTTACTGTATCCCTTGTACCTTCTTATTGACGATGAAACACAGAAATAGCATCCGAATTTAATACAAAAGGCACAATTCCGACTTAAGTACAAGAGGACTGACACTCTCACTTTCTATGTTTTGAACCTCTCCTGTGAGTCCAGTTTTAGATTCCGATGCTTCAGGGTTATTATATCCCTTGGACCTTCTTATTGACAATGAAACACAGACATTGCATCCGAATTTAATACAAAAGGCACAATGCCGACTCAAGTACAAGAGGACTGACACTCTAACTTTCTATGATTTGAACCTCTTCTGTGAGTCCAGTTTTAGATTCCGATGCTTCACTTCAGGTTTACTGTATACCCCGGAACTTCTTATTGACGATGGAACACAGAAATAGCATCGGAATTAAATTCAAAAGGCTTATTGCCGACATAAGTACAAGAGGACTGACACTCCAACTTTCAATGATTTGAACCTCTCCTGTGAGTCCAGTTTTTGATTCCGATGCTTCACTTCAGGTTTACTGTATCCCTTGGACCTTGTTATTGACGATGAAACACAGAAACTGCATCCGAATTTAATACGAAAGGCACAATGCCGACTTAAGTACAAGAGGACTGACACTCTCACTGTCTATGATTTAAACCTCTCCAGTGAGTCCAGTTTTAGATTCCGATGCTTCACTTCAGGTTTACTGTATCCCTTGTACCTTCTTATTAATGATGAAACACAGAAATTGCATACGAATTTATTACAAAAGGCACAATGCCGACTTATGTACAAGAGGACAGACACTCAAACTTTCTATGATTTGAACCTCTCCTGTTAGTCCAATTTAAGATTCCGATGCTTCACTTCAGGTTACCTGTATACCTTGGACTTTCTTATTGACTATGGAACATAGAAATTGCATCCGAATTTAATACAAAAGGCACAATGCCGACTTATGTATATGAGGACTGACACTCTCACTTTCTATGATTTGAACCTCTCCTGTAAGTCCAGTTTTAGATTCCGATGCTGCACTTCAGGTGTACTGTATACCTTGGACCTTCTTATTGACGATGAAACACAGAAATTGCATCGGAATTTAATACAAAAGGCACAATGCCATCTTAAGTACAAGAGGACTGACACTCTAACTTTCTATGATTTGAACTTCTCCTGTGAGTCCAGTTTTAGATTCCGATGCTTCACTTCAGGTTTACTGTATCCCTTGGAACACCTTATTGCCAATGAAACACAGAAATTGCATCCGAATTTACTACAAAAGGCACAATGCAGACTTAAGTACAAGTGGACTGACACTCTCACTTTCTATGATTTGAACCTCTCCCATGAGTCCTGTTTTAGATTCCGATGCTTCGCTTCAGGTTTACTGTATGCCTTGTACCTTCTTATTTACGATGGTACACATAAATTGCATCCGAATTTAATACAAAAGGCACAATGCCAACGTAAGCACAAGAGGACTGACACTCTCACCTTCTATGATTTGAACCACTCCTGTGAGTCCAGTTTTAGATTCCGATGCTTCACTTCAGGTTTACTGTATACCTTGGACCTTCTTATTGAAGATGAAAGACAGAAATTGCATCCGAATTTAATACAAAAGGCACAATGCCGACTTAAGTACAAGAGGACTGACACTCTAACTTTCTATGATTTGAACATCTCCTGTGAATCCAGTTAAAGATTCCGATTCTTCACTTCAGGTTTACTGTATCCCTTGGACCTTCTTATTAGCGATGAAACACAGATATTGCATCCGAATTAAATACAAAAGGCACAAAGCCGACTTAAGTACAGGAGGACTGACACTCTAACTTTCTATGATTTGAACCACTCCTGTGAGTCCAGTTTTAAATTCCGATGTTTCACTTCAGGTTTACTGTATGCCTTAGACCTTCTTATTGACGATGAAACACAGAAATTGCATCCGAATTTAATAGAAAAGACACAATGCCATCTTAAGTACAAGAGGACTGACACTCAAACTTTCTATGATTTGAACCTCTCCTGTGAGTCCAGTTTTAGATTCCGATGCCTCACTTCAGGTTTACTGTATACCTTGGACCTTCTTATTGACGATGAAACACAGAAATTGCATCCGAATTTAATACAAAAGGCACAATGCCGACTTAAGTACAAAAGGACTGACACTCTCACCTTCTGTGATTTGAACCTCTCCTGTGAGTCCAGTTTTAGATTCCAATGCCTCACTTCAGGTTTACTGTTTACCTCGGAACTTCTTATTGACGATGAAACACAGAAATTGCATCGGATTTAAATTCAAAAGGCACATTGCCGACTTAAGTACAAGAGGACTGACACTCTAATTTTCTATGATTTGAACCTCTTCTGTGGGTCCAGTTTTAGATTCCGATGCTTCATTTCAGGTTTCCTGTATACCTCGGAATTTCTTATTGACGATGAAACACAGAAATTGTATTCGAATTTAATACAAGAGGCACAATGCCGACTTAAGTACAAAAGGACTGACACTCTCACTTTCTATGATTTAAACCTCTCCTGTGAGTCCAGTTTTAGATTCCGTTGCTTCACTTCAGGTTTACTGTATCCCTTGTACCTTCTTATGAATGATGAAACACAGAAATTGTATCCGAATTTATTACAAAAGGCACAATGCCGACTTAAGTACAAGAGGACAGACACTCTAACTTTCTATGATTTGAACCTCTCCTGTGAGTCCAGTTTCAGATTCCGATGCCTCACTTCAGGTTACCAGTATACCTTGGACTTTCTTATTGACTATGAAACATAGAAATTGCATCCGAATTTAATACAAGAGGCACAATGCCGACTTAAGTACAAGAGGACTGACACTCTCACTTTCTATGATTTGAACCTCCTCTGTGAGTCCAGTTTTAGATTCCGATGTTTCACTTTAGGTTTACTGTATACCTTGGACCTTCTTATTGACGATGAAACACAGAAATAGCATCCGAATTTAATACAAAAGACACAATGCCATCTTAAGTACAAGAGGACTGACACTCAAACTTTCTATGATTTGAACCTCTCCTGTGAGTCCAGTTTTAGATTCCGATGCCTCACTTCAGATTTACTGTATACCTGGGACCTTCTTATTGACGATGAAACACAGAAATTGCATCCGAATTTAATACAAAAGGCACAATGCAGACTTAAGTACAAACGGACTGACACTCTCACCTTCTGTGATTTGAACCTCTCCTGTGAGTCCACTTTTAGATTCCGATGCTTCACGTCAGATTTACTGTATCCCTGGGACCTTCTTATTGACGATGATACACAGAAATTGCTTCCGAATGTAATACAAAAGGCACAATGGCGATTTAAGTACAAGAGGACTGACACTCTCACTTTCTATTATTTTAACCTCTCCCTTGAGTCCAGTTTTAGATTCCGATGCTTCACTTCTGGTTTACTGTATCCCTTGTACCTTCTTATTGACGATGAAACACAGAAATAGCATCCGAATTTAATACAAAAGGCACAATTCCGACTTAAGTACAAGAGGACTGACACTCTCACTTTCTATGTTTTGAACCTCTCCTGTGAGTCCAGTTTTAGATTCCGATGCTTCAGGGTTATTATATCCCTTGGACCTTCTTATTGACAATGAAACACAGACATTGCATCCGAATTTAATACAAAAGGCACAATGCCGACTCAAGTACAAGAGGACTGACACTCTAACTTTCTATGATTTGAACCTCTTCTGTGAGTCCAGTTTTAGATTCCGATGCTTCACTTCAGGTTTACTGTATACCCCGGAACTTCTTATTGACGATGGCACACAGAAATAGCATCGGAATTAAATTCAAAAGGCTTATTGCCGACATAAGTACAAGAGGACTGACACTCCAACTTTCAATGATTTGAACCTCTCCTGTGAGTCCAGTTTTAGATTCCGATGCTTCACTTCAGGTTTACTGTATCCCTTGGACCTTGTTATTGACGATGAAACACAGAAACTGCATCCGAATTTAATACGAAAGGCACAATGCCGACTTAAGTACAAGAGGACTGACACTCTCACTGTCTATGATTTAAACCTCTCCAGTGAGTCCAGTTTTAGATTCCGATGCTTCACTTCAGGTTTACTGTATCCCTTGTACCTTCTTATTAATGATGAAACACAGAAATTGCATACGAATTTATTACAAAAGGCACAATGCCGACTTATGTACAAGAGGACAGACACTCAAACTTTCTATGATTTGAACCTCTCCTGTTAGTCCAATTTAAGATTCCGATGCTTCACTTCAGGTTACCTGTATACCTTGGACTTTCTTATTGACTATGGAACATAGAAATTGCATCCGAATTTAATACAAAAGGCACAATGCCGACTTATGTATATGAGGACTGACACTCTCACTTTCTATGATTTGAACCTCTCCTGTAAGTCCAGTTTTAGATTCCGATGCTGCACTTCAGGTGTACTGTATACCTTGGACCTTCTTATTGACGATGAAACACAGAAATTGCATCGGAATTTAATACAAAAGGCACAATGCCATCTTAAGTACAAGAGGACTGACACTCTAACTTTCTATGATTTGAACTTCTCCTGTGAGTCCAGTTTTAGATTCCGATGCTTCACTTCAGGTTTACTGTATCCCTTGGAACACCTTATTGCCAATGAAACACAGAAATTGCATCCGAATTTACTACAAAAGGCACAATGCAGACTTAAGTACAAGTGGACTGACACTCTCACTTTCTATGATTTGAACCTCTCCCATGAGTCCTGTTTTAGATTCCGATGCTTCGCTTCAGGTTTACTGTATGCCTTGTACCTTCTTATTTACGATGGTACACATAAATTGCATCCGAATTTAATACAAAAGGCACAATGCCAACGTAAGCACAAGAGGACTGACACTCTCACCTTCTATGATTTGAACCACTCCTGTGAGTCCAGTTTTAGATTCCGATGCTTCACTTCAGGTTTACTGTATACCTTGGACCTTCTTATTGAAGATGAAAGACAGAAATTGCATCCGAATTTAATACAAAAGGCACAATGCCGACTTAAGTACAAGAGGACTGACACTCTAACTTTCTATGATTTGAACCTCTCCTGTGAATCCAGTTAAAGATTCCGATTCTTCACTTCAGGTTTACTGTATCCCTTGGACCTTCTTATTAGCGATGAAACACAGATATTGCATCCGAATTAAATACAAAAGGCACAAAGCCGACTTAAGTACAGGAGGACTGACACTCTAACTTTCTATGATTTGAACCACTCCTGTGAGTCCAGTTTTAAATTCCGATGTTTCACTTCAGGTTTACTGTATGCCTTAGACCTTCTTATTGACGATGAAACACAGAAATTGCATCCGAATTTAATAGAAAAGGCACAATGCCATCTTAAGTACAAGAGGACTGACACTCAAACTTTCTATGATTTGAACCTCTCCTGTGAGTCCAGTTTTAGATTCCGATGCCTCACTTCAGGTTTACTGTATACCTTGGACCTTCTTATTGACGATGAAACACAGAAATTGCATCCGAATTTAATACAAAAGGCACAATGCCGACTTAAGTACAAAAGGACTGACACTCTCACCTTCTGTGATTTGAACCTCTCCTGTGAGTCCAGTTTTAGATTCCAATGCCTCACTTCAGGTTTACTGTTTACCTCGGAACTTCTTATTGACGATGAAACACAGAAATTGCATCGGATTTAAATTCAAAAGGCACATTGCCGACTTAAGTACAAGAGGACTGACACTCTAATTTTCTATGATTTGAACCTCTTCTGTGGGTCCAGTTTTAGATTCCGATGCTTCATTTCAGGTTTCCTGTATACCTCGGAATTTCTTATTGACGATGAAACACAGAAATTGTATTCGAATTTAATACAAGAGGCACAATGCCGACTTAAGTACAAAAGGACTGACACTCTCACTTTCTATGATTTAAACCTCTCCTGTGAGTCCAGTTTTAGATTCCGTTGCTTCACTTCAGGTTTACTGTATCCCTTGTACCTTCTTATGAATGGTGAAACACAGAAATTGTATCCGAATTTATTACAAAAGGCACAATGCCGACTTAAGTACAAGAGGACAGACACTCTAACTTTCTATGATTTGAACCTCTCCTGTGAGTCCAGTTTCAGATTCCGATGCCTCACTTCAGGTTACCAGTATACCTTGGACTTTCTTATTGACTATGAAACATAGAAATTGCATCCGAATTTAATACAAGAGGCACAATGCCGACTTAAGTACAAGAGGACTGACACTCTCACTTTCTATGATTTGAACCTCCTCTGTGAGTCCAGTTTTAGATTCCGATGTTTCACTTTAGGTTTACTGTATACCTTGGACCTTCTTATTGACGATGAAACACAGAAATAGCATCCGAATTTAATACAAAAGACACAATGCCATCTTAAGTACAAGAGGACTGACACTCAAACTTTCTATGATTTGAACCTCTCCTGTGAGTCCAGTTTTAGATTCCGATGCCTCGTTTCAGATTTACTGTATACCTCGGAACTTCTTATTGACGATGGAACACAGAAATAGCATCGGAATTAAATTCAAAAGGCTTATTGCCGACATAAGTACAAGAGGACTGACACTCCTACTTTCAATGATTTGAACCTCTCCTGTGAGTCCAGTTTTAGATTCCGATGCTTCACTTCAGGTTTACTGTATCCCTTGGACCTTGTTATTGACGATGAAACACAGAAACTGCATCCGAAGTTAATACGAAAGGCACAATGCCGACTTAAGTACAAGAGGACTGACACTCTCACTTTCTATGATTTAAACCTCTCCTGTGAGTCCAGTTTTAGATTCCGATGCTTCATTTCAGGTTTACTGTATCCCTTGTACCTTCTTATTGACGATGAAACACAGAAATTGCACCCGAATTTGATACAAAAGGCACAATGCCGACTTAAGTACAAGAGAACTCACACTATAACATTCTACGATTTGAACCCCTCCTGTGAGTCCAGTTTTAGATTCCGATGCTTCACTTCTGGTTTACTGTATCCCTTGGACCTTCTTATGGACGATGAAACACAAACATTGCATCCGAATTTAATACAAAAGTCACAATGGCGAATTAAGTACAAGAGGACAGGCACTCTAACTTTCTATGATTTAAACCTCTCCTGTGAGTCCAGTTTTAGATTCCGATGCTTAACTTCAGGTTTACTGTATCCCTTGGAACTCCTTATTGCCAATGAAACACAGAAATTGCATCCGAATTTTATACAAAAGGAACAATTCCGACTTAAGTACAAAAGGACTGACACTCTGACTCTCTATGTTGTGAACCTCTCCTGTGAGTCCAGTTTTAGATTCCGATGCTTCTGGGTTACTGTTTCTCTTGGACCTTCTTATTGACAATGAAACACAGAAATTGCATCCGAATTTAATACAAGAGGCACAATGCCGACTTAAGTACAAGAGGACTGACACTCTAACTTTCTATGATTTGAACCTCTCCTGTGAGTCCAGTTATAGATTCCGATTCTTCACTTCAGGTTTACTGTATCCGTTGGACCTTCTTATTAACGATGAAACACAGAAATTGCATCCGAATTTAATACAAAAGGCACAATGCCGACTTAAGTACAAGAGGTATGACACTCTAACATTCGATGATTTGAACCTGTCCTGTGAGTCCAGTTTTAGATTCCGTTGCTTCACTTCAGGTTTACTGTATCCCTTGTACCTTCTTATTAATGATGAAACACAGAAATTGCATCCGAATTTGTTACAAAAGTCACAGTGCCGACATAAGTACAAGAGGACAGACACTCTAACTTTCTATGATTTGAACCTCTCCTGTGAGTCCAGTTTTAGATTCCGATGCTTCACTTCAGGTTTACTGTATCCCTTGGAACTTCTTATTGACGATGAAACACAGAAACTGCATCCGAATTTAATACGAAAGGCACAATGCCGACTTAAGTACAAGAGGACTGACACTCTCACTTTCTATGATTTAAACCTCTCCTGTGAGTCCAGTTTTAGATTCCGTTGCTTCACTTCAGGTTTACTGTATCCCTTGTACCTTCTTATTAATGATGAAACACAGAAATTGCATCTGAATTTATTTCAAAAGGCACAATGCCGATTTAAGTACAAGAGGACAGACACTCTAACTTTCTATGGTTTGAACCTCTCCTGTGAGTCCAGTTTCAGATTCCGATGCCTCACTTCAGGTTACCAGTATACCTTGGACTTTCTTATTGACTATGAAACATAGAAATTGCATCCGAATTTAATACAAGAGGCACAATGCCGACTTAAGTACAAGAGGACTGACACTCTCACTTTCTATGATTTGAACCTCTCCTGTGAGTCCAGTTTTAGATTCCGATGTTTCACTTCAGGTTTACTGTATACCTTGGACCTTCTTATTGACGATGAAACACAGAAATAGCATCCGAATTTAATACACAAGACACAATGCCATCTTAAGTACAAGAGGACTGACACTCAAACTTTCTATGATTTGAACCTCTCCTGTGAGTCCAGTTTTAGATTCCGATGCCTCACTTCAGATTTACTGTATACCTGGGACCTTCTTATTGACGATGAAACACAGAAATTGCATCCGAATTTAATACAAAAGGCACAATGCAGACTTAAGTACAAACGGACTGACACTCTCACCTTCTGTGATTTGAACCTCTCCTGTGAGTCCACTTTTAGATTCCGATGCTTCACGTCAGATTTACTGTACCCCTGGGACCTTCTTATTGACGATGATACACAGAAATTGCTTCCGAATGAAATACAAAAGGCACAATGGCGATTTAAGTACAAGAGGACTGACACTCTCACTTTCTATTATTTTAACCTCTCCCTTGAGTCCAGTTTTAGATTCCGATGCTTCACTTCTGGTTTACTGTATCCCTTGTACCTTCTTATTGACGATGAAACACAGAAATAGCATCCGAATTTAATACAAAAGGCACAATTCCGACTTAACTACAAGAGGACTGACACTCTCACTTTCTATGTTTTGAACCTCTCCTGTGAGTCCAGTTTTAGATTCCGATGCTTCAGGGTTATTATATCCCTTGGACCTTCTTATTGACAATGAAACACAGACATTGCATCCGAATTTAATACAAAAGGCACAATGCCGACTCAAGTACAAGAGGACTGACACTCTAACTTTCTATGATTTGAACCTCTTCTGTGAGTCCAGTTTTAGATTCCGATGCTTCACTTCAGGTTTACTGTATACCCCGGAACTTCTTATTGACGATGGAACACAGAAATAGCATCGGAATTAAATTCAAAAGGCTTTTTGCCGACATAAGTACAAGAGGACTGACACTCCAACTTTCAATGATTTGAACCTCTCCTGTGAGTCCAGTTTTAGATTCCGATGCTTCACTTCAGGTTTACTGTATCCCTTGGACCTTGTTATTGACGATGAAACACAGAAACTGCATCCGAATTTAATACGAAAGGCACAATGCCGACTTAAGTACAAGAGGACTGACACTCTCACTGTCTATGATTTAAACCTCTCCAGTGAGTCCAGTTTTAGATTCCGATGCTTCACTTCAGGTTTACTGTATCCCTTGTACCTTCTTATTAATGATGAAACACAGAAATTGCATACGAATTTATTACAAAAGGCACAATGCCGACTTATGTACAAGAGGACAGACACCCAAACTTTCTATGATTTGAACCTCTCCTGTTAGTCCAATTTAAGATTCCGATGCTTCACTTCAGGTTACCTGTATACCTTGGACTTTCTTATTGACTATGGAACATAGAAATTGCATCCGAATTTAATACAAAAGGCACAATGCCGACTTATGTATATGAGGACTGACACTCTCACTTTCTATGATTTGAACCTCTCCTGTAAGTCCAGTTTTAGATTCCGATGCTGCACTTCAGGTGTACTGTATACCTTGGACCTTCTTATTGACGATGAAACACAGAAATTGCATCGGAATTTAATACAAAAGGCACAATGCCATCTTAAGTACAAGAGGACTGACACTCTAACTTTCTATGATTTGAACTTCTCCTGTGAGTCCAGTTTTAGATTCCGATGCTTCACTTCAGGTTTACTGTATCCCTTGGAACACCTTATTGCCAATGAAACACAGAAATTGCATCCGAATTTACTACAAAAGGCACAATGCAGACTTATGTACAAGTGGACTGACACTCTCACTTTCTATGATTTGAACCTCTCCCATGAGTCCTGTTTTAGATTCCGATGCTTCGCTTCAGGTTTACTGTATGCCTTGTACCTTCTTATTTACGATGGTACACATAAATTGCATCCGAATTTAATACAAAAGGCACAATGCCAACGTAAGCACAAGAGGACTGACACTCTCACCTTCTATGATTTGAACCACTCCTGTGAGTCCAGTTTTAGATTCCGATGCTTCACTTCAGGTTTACTGTATACCTTGGACCTTCTTATTGAAGATGAAAGACAGAAATTGCATCCGAATTTAATACAAAAGGCACAATGCCGACTTAAGTACAAGAGGACTGACACTCTAACTTTCTATGATTTGAACCTCTCCTGTGAATCCAGTTAAAGATTCCGATTCTTCACTTCAGGTTTACTGTATCCCTTGGACCTTCTTATTAGCGATGAAACACAGATATTGCATCCGAATTAAATACAAAAGGCACAAAGCCGACTTAAGTACAGGAGGACTGACACTCTAACTTTCTATGATTTGAACCACTCCTGTGAGTCCAGTTTTAAATTCCGATGTTTCACTTCAGGTTTACTGTATGCCTTAGACCTTCTTATTGACGATGAAACACAGAAATTGCATCCGAATTTAATAGAAAAGACACAATGCCATCTTAAGTACAAGAGGACTGACACTCAAACTTTCTATGATTTGAACCTCTCCTGTGAGTCCAGTTTTAGATTCCGATGCCTCACTTCAGGTTTACTGTATACCTTGGACCTTCTTATTGACGATGAAACACAGAAATTGCATCCGAATTTAATACAAAAGGCACAATGCCGACTTAAGTACAAAAGGACTGACACTCTCACCTTCTGTGATTTGAACCTCTCCTGTGAGTCCAGTTTTGGATTCCAATGCCTCACTTCAGGTTTACTGTTTACCTCGGAACTTCTTATTGACGATGAAACACAGAAATTGCATCGGATTTAAATTCAAAAGGCACATTGCCGACTTAAGTACAAGAGGACTGACACTCTAATTTTCTATGATTTGAACCTCTTCTGTGGGTCCAGTTTTAGATTCCGATGCTTCATTTCAGGTTTACTGTATACCTCGGAATTTCGTATTGACGATGAAACACAGAAATTGTATTCGAATTTAATGCAAGAGGCACAATGCCGACTTAAGTACAAAAGGACTGACACTCTCACTTTCTATGATTTAAACCTCTCCTGTGAGTCCAGTTTTAGATTCCGTTGCTTCACTTCAGGTTTACTGTATCCCTTGTACCTTCTTATGAATGATGAAACACAGTAATTGTATCCGAATTTATTACAAAAGGCACAATGCCGACTTAAGTACAAGAGGACAGACACTCTAACTTTCTATGATTTGAACCTCTCCTGTGAGTCCAGTTTCAGATTCCGATGCCTCACTTCAGGTTACCAGTATACCTTGGACTTTCTTATTGACTATGAAACATAGAAATTGCATCCGAATTTAATACAAGAGGCACAATGCCGACTTAAGTACAAGAGGACTGACACTCTCACTTTCTATGATTTGAACCTCTCCTGTGAGTCCAGTTTTAGATTCCGATGTTTCACTTCAGGTTTGCTGTATACCTTGGACCTTCTTATTGACGATGAAACACAGAAATTGCATCCGAATTTAATACAAAAAACACAATGCCATCTTAAGTACAAGAGGACTGACACTCAAACTTTCTATGATTTGAACCTCTCCTTTGAGTCCAGTTTTAGATTCCGATGCCTCACTTCAGATTTACTGTATCTCTGGGACCTTCTTATTGACGATGAAACACAGAAATAGCATCCGAATTTAATACAAAAGGCACAATGCCGACTTAAGTACAAAAGGACTGACACTCTCACCTTCTGTGATTTGAACCTCTCCTGTGAGTCCACTTTTAGATTCCGATGCTTCACTTCAGATTTATTGTATCCCTGGGACCTTCTTATTGACGATGATACACAGAAATTGCTTCCGAATTTAATACAAAAGGCACAATGGCGATTTAAGTACCAGAGGACTGACGATCTCACTTTCTATTATTTTATACTCTCCCGTGAGTCCAGTTTTAGATTCCGATGAGTCACTTCTGGTTTACTGTATCCCTTGTACCTTCTTATTGACGATGAAACACAGAAATTGCATCCGAATTTAATACAAAAGGCACAATTCCGACTTAAGTACAAGAGGACTGACACTCTCACTTTCTATGTTTTGAACCTCTCCTGTGAGTCCAGTTTTAGATTCCGATGCTTCAGGGTTATTGTATCCCTTGCACCTTCTTATTGACAATGAAACACAGACATTGCATCCGAATTTAATACAAAAGGCACAATGCGGACTTAAGTACAAGAGGACTGACACTCTAACTATCTATGATTTGAACCTCTTCTGTGAGTCCAGTTTTAGATTCCGATGCTTCACTTCAGGTTTACTGTATACCTCGGAACTTCTTATTGACGATGGAACACAGAAATAGCATCGGAATTAAATTCAAAAGGCTTATTGCCGACATAAGTACAAGAGGACTGACACTTCAACTTTCAATGATTTGAACCTCTCCTGTGAGTCCAGTTTTAGATTCCGATGCTTCACTTCAGGTTTACTGTATCCCTTGGACCTTGTTATTGACGATGAAACACAGAAACTGCATCCGAATTTAATACGAAAGGCACAATGCCGACTTAAGTACAAGAGGACTGACACTCTCACTTTCTATGATTTAAACCTCTCCTGTGAGTCCAGTTTTAGATTCCGATGCTTCACTTCAGGTTTACTGTATCCCTTGTACCTTCTTATTAATGATGAAACACAGAAATTGCATCCGAATTTATTACAAAAGGCACAATGCCGACTTATGTACAAGAGGACAGACACTCTAACTTTCTATGATTTGAACCTCTCCTGTGAGTCCAATTTCAGATTCCGATGCTTCACTTCAGGTTACCTGTATACCTTGGACTTTCTTATTGACTATGGAACATAGAAATTGCAACCGAATTTAATACAAAAGGCACAATGCCGACTTAAGTATATGAGGACTGACACTCTTACTTTCTATGATTTGAACCTCTCCTGTAAGTCCAGTTTTAGATTCCGATGCTTCACTTCAGGTTTACTGTATACCTTGGACCTTCTTATTGTCGATGAAACACAGAAATTGCATCGAAATTTAATACAAAAGGCACAATGCCATCTTAAGTACAAGAGGACTGACACTCTAACTTTCTATGATTTGAACTTCTCCTGTGAGTCCAGTTTTAGATTCCGATGCTTCACTTCAGGTTTACTGTATCCCTTGGAACACCTTATTGCCAATGAAACACAGAAATTGCATCCGAATTTAATACAAAAGGCACAATGCCGACTTAAGTACAAGTGGACTGACACTCTCACTTTCTATGATTTGAACCTCTCCCATGAGTCCTGTTTTAGATTCCGATGCTTCACTTCAGGTTTACTGTATGCCTTGTACCTTCTTATTTACGATGATACACATAAATTGCATTCGAAATTAATACAAAAGGCACAATGCCAACGAAAGCACAAGAGGACTGACACTCTCACCTTCTATGATTTGATCCAATCCTGTGAGTCCAGTTTTAGATTCCGATGCTTCACTTCAGGTTTACTGTATACTTTGGACCTTCTTATTGACGATGAAAGACAGAAATTGCATCCGAATTTAATACAAAAGGCACAATGCCGACTTAAGTACAAGAGGACTGACACTCTAACTTTCTATGATTTGAACCTCTCCTGTCAGTCCAGTTATAGATTCCGATTCTTCACTTCAGGTTTACTGTATCCCTTGGACCTTCTTATTAACGATGAAACACAGATATTGCATCCGAATTTAATACAAAAGGCACAAAGCCGACTTAAGTACTAGAGGACTGACACTCTAACATTCCATGATTTGAACCTCCCCTTTGAGTCCAGTTTTAGATTCCGATGCTTCACTTCAGGTTTACTGTATCACTAGGACTTTCTTATTGACGATGAAACACAGAAATTGCATCCGAATTTAATACAAAAGGCACAATGCCGACTTAAGTACAAGAGGACTGACACTCTCACTTTCTACGATTTGAACCTCTCCCATGAGTCCAGTTTTAGTTTCCGATGCTTCACTTGAGGTTTACTGTATCCCTTGGACCTTCTTATTGACGATGAAAAACAGAAATTGCAACCGAATTTAATACAAAAGGCACAATGCCGACTTAAGTACAGGAGGACTGACACTCTAACTTTCTATGATTTGAACCACTCCTGTGAGTCCAGTTTTAAATTCCGATGTTTCACTTCAGGTTTACTGTATGCCTTGGACCTTCTTATTGACGATGAAACACAGAAATTGCATCCGAATTTAATACAAAAGACACAATGCCATCTTAAGTACAAGAGGACTGACACTCAAACTTTCTATGATTTGAACCTCTACTGTGAGTCCAGTTTTAGATTCCGATGCTTCATTTCGGGTTCACTGTATACCTCGGAATTTCTTATTGACGATGAAACACAGAAATTGCATCCGAATTTAATACAAAGGCACAATTCCGGCTTAAGTACAAAAGGACTGACACTCTCACTTTCTATGATTTAAACCTCTCCTGTGAGTCCAGTTTTAGATTCCGTTGCTTCACTTCAGGTTTACTGTATCCCTTGTACCTCCTTATTAATGATGAAACACAGAAATTGCATCCGAATTTATTACAAAAGGCACAATGCCGACTTAAGTATAAGAGGACAGACACTCTAACTTTCTATGATTTGAACCTCTACTGTGAGTCCAGTTTTAGATTCCGATGCTTCATTTCGGGTTCACTGTATACCTCGGAATTTCTTATTGACGATGAAACACAGAAATTGCATCCGAATTTAATACAAAGGCACAATTCCGGCTTAAGTACAAAAGGACTGACACTCTCACTTTCTATGATTTAAACCTCTCCTGTGTGTCCAGTTTTAGATTCCGATGTTTCACTTCAGGTTTACTGTATACCTTGGACCTTCTTATTGACGATTAAACACAGAAATTGCATCCGAATTTAATACAAAAGACACAATGCCATCTTAAGTACAAGAGGACTGACACTCAAACTTTCTATGATATGAACCTCTCCTGTGAGTCCAGTTTTAGATTCCGATGCCTCACTTCAGATTTACTGTATCTCTGGGACCTTCTTATTGACGATGAAACACAGAAATTGCATCCGAATTTAATACAAAAGGCACAATGCCGACTTAAGTACAAAAGGACTGACACTCTCACCTTCTGTGATTTGAACCTCTCCTGTGAGTCCACTTTTAGATTCCGATGCTTCACTTCAGATTTACTGTATCCCTGGGACCTTCTTATTGACGATGATACACAGAAATTGCTTCCGAATTTAATACAAAAGGCACAATGGCGATTTAAGTGCAAGAGAACTGACACTCTCACTTTCTATTATTTTAACCTCTCCCGTGAGTCCAGTTTTAGATTCCGATGCTTCACTTCTGGTTTACTGTATCCCTTGCACCTTCTTATTGACGATGAAACACAGAAATTGCATCCGAATTTAATACAAAAGCACAATTACGACTTAAGTACAAGAGGACTGACACTCTCACTTTCTATGTTTTGAACCTCTCCTGTGAGTCCAGTTTTAGATTCCGATGCTTCAGGGTTATTATATCCCTTGGACCTTCTTATTGACAATGAAACACAGACATTGCATCCGAATTTAATACAAAAGGCACAATGCCGACTTAAGTACAAGAGGACTGACACTCTAACTTTCTTTGATTTGAACCTCTTCTGTGAGTACAGTTTAAGATTCCGATGCTTCACTTCAGGTTTACTGTATACCTCGGAACTTCTTATTGACGATGGAACACAGAAATAACATCGGAATTAAATTCAAAAGGCTTATTGCCGACATGAGTACAAGTGGACTGACACTCCAACTTTCAATGATTTGAACCTCTCCTGTGAGTCCAGTTTTAGATTCCGATGCTTCACTTCAGGTTTACTGTATCCCTTGGACCTTGTTATTGACGATGAAACACAGAAACTGCATCCGAATTTAATACGAATGCACAATGCCGACTTAGGTTCAAGAGGACTGACACTCTCACTTTCTATGATTTAAACCTCTCCTGTGAGTCCAGTTTTAGATTCCGATGCTTCACTTCAGGTTTACTGTATCCCTTGTACCTTCTTATTAATGATGAAACACAGAAATTGCATCCCAATTTATTGCAAAAGGCACAACGCCGACTTATGTACAAGAGGACAGACACTCTAACTTTCTATGATTTGAACCTCTCCTGTGAGTCCAGTTTCAGATTCCGATGCCTCACTTCAGGTTACCAGTATACCTTGGACTTTCTTATTGACTATGAAACACAGAAATTGCATCCGAATTTAATACAAAAGACACAATGCCATCTTAAGTACAAGAGGACTGACACTCTAACTTTCTATGATTTGAACCTCTTCTGTGAGTCCAGTTTTAGATTCCGATGCTTCACTTCAGGTTTACTGTATACCTTGGACCTTCTTATTGACGATGAAACACAGAAATTGCATCGGAATTTAATACAAAAGGCACAATTCCGACTTAAGTACAAAAGGACTGACACTCTAACTTTCTATGATTTGAACCTCTCCTGTCAGTCCAGTTTTAGATTCCGATGCTTCACTTCAGGTTTACTGTATCCCTTGGAACTCCTTATTGCCAATGAAACACAGAAATTGCATCCGAATTTTATACAAAAGGCACAATTCCGACTTAAGTACAAAAGGACTGACACTCTGACTCTCTATGTTGTGAACCTCTCCTGTGAGTCCAGTTTTAGATTCCGATGCTTCTGGGTTACTGTATCCGTTGGACCTTCTTATTAACGATGAAACACAGAATTTGCATCCGAATTTAATACAAAAGGCACAATGCCGACTTAAGTACAAGGGGTATGACACTCTAACATTCTATGATTTGAACCTGTCCTGTGAGTGCAGTTTTAGATTCCGTTGCTTCACTTCAGGTTTACTGTATCCCTTGTATCTTCTTATTAATGATGAAACACAGAAATTGCATCCGAATTTATTACAAAAAGCACAATGCCGACTTAAGTACAAGAGGACAGACACTCTAACTTTCTATGATTTGAACCTCTCCTGTGAGTCCAGTTTTAGATTCCGATGCTTCACTTCAGGTTTACTGTATCCCTTGGAACTTCTTATTGACGATGAAACACAGAAACTGCATCCGAATTTAATACGAAAGGCACAATGCCGACTTAAGTACAAGAGGACTGACACTCTCACTTTCTATGATTGAAACCTCTCCTGTGAGTCCAGTTTTAGATTCCGTTGCTTCACTTCAGGTTTACTGTATCTCTTGTACCTTCTTATTAATGATGAAACACAGAAATTGCATCCGAATTTATTACAAAAGGCACAATGCCGACTTAAGTACAAGAGGACAGACACTCTAACTTTCTATGATTTGAACCTCTCCTGTGAGTCCAGTTTCAGATTCCGATGCCTCACTTCAGGTTACCAGTATACCTTGGACTTTCTTATTGACTATGAAACATAGAAATTGCATCCGAATTTAATACAAGAGGCACAATGCCGACTTAAGTACAAGAGGACTGACACTCTCACTTTCTATGATTTGCACCTCTCCTGTGAGTCCAGTTTTAGATTCCGATGTTTCACTTCAGGTTTACAGTATACCTTGGACCTTCTTATTGACGATGAAACACAGAAATTGCATCCGAATTTAATACAAAAGACACAATGCCATCTTAAGTACAAGAGGACTGACACTCAAACTTTCTATGATTTGAACCTCTCCTGTGAGTCCAGTTTTAGATTCCGATGCTTCACTTCAGATTTACTGTATACCTGGGACCTTCTTATTGACGATGAAACACAGAAATTGCATCCGAATTTAATACAAAAGGCACAATGCCCACTTAAGTACAAAAGGTCTGACACTCTCACCTTCTGTGATTTGAACCTCTCCTGTGAGTCCACTTTTAGATTCCGATGCTTCACTTCAGATTTACTGTATCCCTGGGACCTTCTTATTGACGATGATACACAGAAATTGCTTCCGAATTTAATACAAAACGCACAATGGCGATTTAAGTACAAGAGGACTGACACTCTCACTTTCTATTATTTTAACCTCTCCCGTGAGTCCAGTTTTAGATTCAGATGCTTCACTTGTGGTTTACTGTATCCCTTGTACCTTCTTATTGACGATGAAACACAGAAATTGCATCCGAATTTAATACAAAAGGCACAATGCCGACTTAAGTACAAGAGAACTCACACTATAACATTCTACGATTTGAACCTCTCCTGTGAGTCCAGTTTTAGATTCCGATGCTTCACTTCAGGTTTACTGTATCCCTTGGACCTTCTTATTGACGATGAAACACAAACATTGCATCCGAATTTAATACAAAAGGCACAATGCCGAATTAAGTACAAGAATACTGGCACTCTAACTTTCTATGATTTGAACCTCTCCTGTGAGTCCAGTTTTAGATTCCGATGCTTCACTTCAGGTTTACTGTATCCCTTAGAACTCCTTATTGCCAATGAAACACAGAAATTGCATCCGAATTTAATACAAAAGGCACAATGCCGACTTAAGTACAAAAGGACTGACACTCTCACCTTCTGTGATTTGAACCTCTCCTGTGAGTCCACTTTTAGATTCCGATGCTTCACTTCAGATTTACTGTATCCCTGGGACCTTCTTATTGACGATGATACACAGAAATTGCTTCCGAATTTAATACAAAAGGCACAATGGCGATTTAAGTGCAAGAGAACTGACACTCTCACTTTCTATTATTTTAACCTCTCCCGTGAGTCCAGTTTTAGATTCCGATGCTTCACTTCTGGTTTACTGTATCCCTTGCACCTTCTTATTGACGATGAAACACAGAAATTGCATCCGAATTTAATACAAAAGCACAATTACGACTTAAGTACAAGAGGACTGACACTCTCACTTTCTATGTTTTGAACCTCTCCTGTGAGTCCAGTTTTACATTCCGATGCTTCAGGGTTATTATATCCCTTGGACCTTCTTATTGACAATGAAACACAGACATTGCATCCGAATTTAATACAAAAGGCACAATGCCGACTTAAGTACAAGAGGACTGACACTCTAACTTTCTATGATTTGAACCTCTTCTGTGAGTACAGTTTTAGATTCCGATGCTTCACTTCAGGTTTACTGTATACCTCGGAACTTCTTATTGACGATGGAACACAGAAATAACATCGGAATTAAATTCAAAAGGCTTATTGCCGACATGAGTACAAGTGGACTGACACTCCAACTTTCAATGATTTGAACCTCTCCTGTGAGTCCAGTTTTAGATTCCGATGCTTCACTTCAGGTTTACTGTATCCCTTGGACCTTGTTATTGACGATGAAACACAGAAACTGCATCCGAATTTAATACGAATGCACAATGCCGACTTAGGTTCAAGAGGACTGACACTCTCACTTTCTATGATTTAAACCTCTCCTGTGAGTCCAGTTTTAGATTCCGATGCTTCACTTCAGGTTTACTGTATCCCTTGTACCTTCTTATTAATGATGAAACACAGAAATTGCATCCAAATTTATTACAAAAGGCACAACGCCGACTTATGTACAAGAGGACAGACACTCTAACTTTCTATGATTTGAACCTCTCCTGTGAGTCCAGTTTCAGATTCCGATGCTTCACTTCAGGTTACCAGTATACCTTGGACTTTCTTATTGACTATGACACACAGAAATTGCATCCGAATTTAATACAAAAGACACAATGCCATCTTAAGTACAAGAGGACTGACACTCTAACTTTCTATGATTTGAACCTCTTCTGTGAGTCCAGTTTTAGATTCCGATGCTTCACTTCAGGTTTACTGTATACCTTGGACCTTCTTATTGACGATGAAACACAGAAATTGCATCGGAATTTAATACAAAAGGCACAATTCCGACTTAAGTACAAAAGGACTGACACTCTAACTTTCTATGATTTGAACCTCTCCTGTCAGTCCAGTTTTAGATTCCGATGCTTCACTTCAGGTTTACTGTATCCCTTGGAACTCCTTATTGCCAATGAAACACAGAAATTGCATCCGAATTTTATACAAAAGGCACAATTCCGACTTAAGTACAAAAGGACTGACACTCTGACTCTCTATGTTGTGAACCTCTCCTGTGAGTCCAGTTTTAGATTCCGATGCTTCTGGGTTACTGTATCCGTTGGACCTTCTTATTTACGATGAAACACAGAATTTGCATCCGAATTTAATACAAAAGGCACAATGCCGACTTAAGTACAAGAGGTATGACACTCTAACATTCTATGATTTGAACCTGTCCTGTGAGTGCAGTTTTAGATTCCGTTGCTTCACTTCAGGTTTACTGTATCCCTTGTATCTTCTTATTAATGATGAAACACAGAAATTGCATCCGAATTTATTACAAAAAGCACAATGCCGACTTAAGTACAAGAGGACAGACACTCTAACTTTCTATGATTTGAACCTCTCCTGTGAGTCCAGTTTTAGATTCCGATGCTTCACTTCAGGTTTACTGTATCCCTTGGAACTTCTTATTGACGATGAAACACAGAAACTGCATCCGAATTTAATACGAAAGGCACAATGCCGACTTAAGTACAAGAGGACTGACACTCTCACTTTCTATGATTGAAACCTCTCCTGTGAGTCCAGTTTTAGATTCCGTTGCTTCACTTCAGGTTTACTGTATCTCTTGTACCTTCTTATTAATGATGAAACACAGAAATTGCATCCGAATTTATTACAAAAGGCACAATGCCGACTTAAGTACAAG
Organism: Schistocerca americana; assembly: GCF_021461395.2. Taxonomy (NCBI): domain Eukaryota; kingdom Metazoa; phylum Arthropoda; class Insecta; order Orthoptera; family Acrididae; genus Schistocerca; species Schistocerca americana. Next base: position 71,921,341 of record NC_060130.1, on the reverse strand, counting down.
AGGACAGACACTCTAACTTTCTATGATTTGAACCTCTCCTGTGAGTCCAGTTTCAGATTCCGATGCCTCACTTCAGGTTACCAGTATACCTTGGACTTTCTTATTGACTATGAAACATAGAAATTGCATCCGAATTTAATACAAGAGGCACAATGCCGACTTAAGTACAAGAGGACTGACACTCTCACTTTCTATGATTTGCACCTCTCCTGTGAGTCCAGTTTTAGATTCCGATGTTTCACTTCAGGTTTACAGTATACCTTGGACCTTCTTATTGACGATGAAACACAGAAATTGCATCCGAATTTAATACAAAAGACACAATGCCATCTTAAGTACAAGAGGACTGACACTCAAACTTTCTATGATTTGAACCTCTCCTGTGAGTCCAGTTTTAGATTCCGATGCTTCACTTCAGATTTACTGTATACCTGGGACCTTCTTATTGACGATGAAACACAGAAATTGCATCCGAATTTAATACAAAAGGCACAATGCCCACTTAAGTACAAAAGGTCTGACACTCTCACCTTCTGTGATTTGAACCTCTCCTGTGAGTCCACTTTTAGATTCCGATGCTTCACTTCAGATTTACTGTATCCCTGGGACCTTCTTATTGACGATGATACACAGAAATTGCTTCCGAATTTAATACAAAACGCACAATGGCGATTTAAGTACAAGAGGACTGACACTCTCACTTTCTATTATTTTAACCTCTCCCGTGAGTCCAGTTTTAGATTCAGATGCTTCACTTCTGGTTTACTGTATCCCTTGTACCTTCTTATTGACGATGAAACACAGAAATTGCATCCGAATTTAATACAAAAGACACAATGCCATCTTAAGTACAAGAGGACTGACACTCAAACTTTCTATGATTTGAACCTCTCCTGTGAGTCCAGTTATAGATTCCGATTCTTCACTTCAGGTTCACTGTATCCGTTGAACCTTCTTATTAACGATGAAACACAGAAATTGCATCCGAATTTAATACAAAAGGCACGATGCCGACTTAAGTACAAGAGGTATGACACTCTAACATTCTATGATTTGAACCTCTCCTGTGAGTCCAGTTTTAGATTCCGTTGCTTCACTTCAGGTTTACTGTATCCCTTGTACCTTCTTATTAATGATGAAACACAGAAATTGCATCCGAATTTATTACAAAAGGCACAATGCCGGCTTAAGTACAAGAGGACAGACACTCTAACTTTCTATGATATGAACCTCTCCTGTGAGTCCAGTTTTAGATTCCGATGCTTCACTTCATGTTTACTGTATCCCTTGGAACTTCTTATTGACGATGAAACACAGAAACTACATCCGAATTTAATACGAAAGGCACAATGCCGACTTAAGTACAAGAGGACTGACACTCTCACTTTCTATGATTTAAACCTCTCCTGTGAGTCCAGTTTTAGATTCCGTTGCTTCACTTCAGGTTTATTGTATCCCTTGTACCTTCTTATTAATGATGAAACACAGAAATAGCATCCGAATTTATTACAAAAGGCACAATGCCGACTAAAGTACAAGAGGACTGACAATCTAACTTTCTATGAATTGAACCTCTCCTGTGAGTCCACTTTTAAATTCCGATGCTTCACTTCAGATTTACTGTATCCCTAGGACCTTCTTATTAACGATGATACACAGAAATTGCATCCCAATTTATTACAAAACGCACAATGCCGACTTAAGTACAAGAGGACTGACACTCTAACTTTCTATGATATGAACCTCTCCTCTGAGTCCTGTTTCAGATTCAGATGCTTCACTTCAGGTTACCTGTATACCTTGGACTTTCTTATTGACTATGAAACACAGAAATTGCATCCGAATTTAATACAAAAGGCACAGTGCCGACTTAAGTACAAGAGGACTGACACTCTATTTTCCTATGATATGAACCTTTCCTCTGAGTCCTGTTTCAGATTCCGATGCTTCACTTCAGGTTACCTGTATACCTTGGACTTTCTTATTGACTATGAAACACAGAAATTGCATCCGAATTTAATACAAAAGGCACAGTGCCGACTTAAGTACAAGAAGACTGACACTCTCACCTTCTATGATTTGAACCTCTCCTGTGAGTCCAGTTTTAGATTCCGATGCTTCACTTCAGGTTTACTGTTTAGTTCGGAACTTCTTATTGACGATGAAACACAGAAATTGCATCGGAATAAATTCAAAAGGCACAATGCCGACTTATGTACAAGAGGACTGACACTCTAATTATCTATGATTTGAACGTCTCCTGTGAGTCCAGTTTTAGATTCCGAAGCTTCACTTCAGGTTTACTGTATCCCTTGGACTTTCTTATTGACGATGAAACACAGAAACTGCTTCCGAATTTGTTACAAAAGGCACAATGCCGACTAAAGTACAATAGGACTGACACTCTAACTTTCTATGATTTGAACCCCTCCTGTGAGTCCACTTCTAGATTCCGATGCTTCACATCAGATTTACTGTATCCCTTGGACCTTCTTATTGACGATGATACACAGAAAGTGCTTCCGAATTTAATACAAAAGGCACAATGTCGACATAAGTACAAGAGGACTGACACTCTCACTTTCTATTATTTTAACCTCTCCCGCGAGTCCAGTTTTAGATTCCGATGCTTCACTTCAGGTTTACTGTATCCCTTGTACATTCTTATTGACGATGAAACACAGAAATTGCATCCAAATTTAATACAAAAGGCACAATGCCGACATAAGTACAAGAGGACTGACACTCTAATTTTCTATAATTTGAACTTCTATTGTGAGTCCAGTTTTAGATTCCGATGGTTCACTTCAGGTTTCCTGTATACCTTGGACTTTCTTATTGACAATGAAACACAGAAATTGCATCCGAATTTAATACAAAAGGTACAATGCCGACTTAAGTACAAGAGGACTCACACTATAACATTCTATGATTTGAACCTCTCCTGTGAGTCCAGTTTTAGATTCCGATGCTTCACTTCAGGTTTACTGTATACCTTGGACCTTCCAATTGACGATGAAACACAGAAATTGCATCCGAATTTAATACAAAAGTCACAATGCCGATTTAAGTACAAGAGGACTGACACTCTGACTTTCTGTGATTGGAACCTCTCCTGTGAGTCCAGTTTTAGATTCCGATGCTTCACTTCAGGTTTACTGTATCCCTTGGACCATCTTATTGACGATGAATCACAGAAATAGCATCCGGATTTAATACAAAAGGCTCAATGCCGTCTTAAGTACAAGAGGACTGATACTCTAACTTTCTATGATTTGAACCTCGCCTGTGAGGCCAGTTTTAGATTCCGATGTTTCACTTCAGGTTTACTGTATCCCTTGGACCTTCGTATTGACGATGAAACACAGAAATTGCATCTGACTGTAATAAAAAAGGCACAATGCCGACTTAAGGACAAGAGGACTGACACTCTAACTTTCTATGATTTGAACCTCTCCTGTGAGTCCAGTTTTAGATTCCGAAGCTTCACTTCAGGTTTACTGTTTACCTCGGAACTTCTGATTGACGATGAAACACAGAAATTGCATCGGAATTAAATTCAAAAGTCACAATGCCGACTTATGTACAAGAGGACTGGCACTCTAACTATCTATGGTTTGAACGTCTCCTGTGAGTCCAGTTTTAGATTCCGATGCTTCACTTCAGGTTTACTGTATCCCTTGGACCTTCTTATTGACGATGAAACACAGAAACTGCATCCGAATTTAATACAAAAGGCACAATGCCGACTAAAGTACAAGAGGACTGACAATCTAACTTTCTATGAATTGAACCTCTCCTGTGAGTCCACTTTTAGATTCCGATGCTTCACTTCAGATTTACTGTATCCCTAGGACCTTCTTATTGGCGATGATACACAGAAATTGCATCCGAATTTATTACAAAAGGCACAATGCCGACTTAAGTTCAAGAGGACTGACACTCTAAGTTTCTATGATATGAACCTCTCCTCTGAGTCCTGTTTCAGATTCCGATGCTTCACTTCAGGTTACCTGTATACCTTGGACTTTCTTATTGACTATGAAACACAGAAATTGCATCCGAATATAATACAAAAGGCACAGTGCCGACTTAAGTACAAGAAGACTGACACTCTCACTTTCTATGATTCGAACCTCTCCTGTGAGTCCAGTTTTAGATACCGATGCTACACTTCAGGTTTACTGTATACTTTGGACCTTCTTATTGACGATGAAACACAGAAATTGCATCCGAATTTAATACAAAATGCACAATGCCGACTTAAGTACAAGAGGACTGACACTTTCACTTTCTATGATTTGAACCTCTCCCATGAGTCCAGTTTTAGATTCCGATGCTACACTTCAGGTTTACTGTATGCGTTGTACCTTCTTATTAACGATGATACACAGAAATTGCATCCGAATTTAATACAAAAGGCCAATGCCAACGTAAGCACAAGAGGACTGACACTCTCACCTTCTATGATTTGTACCTCTCATGTGAGTCCAGGTATAGATTTCGATGCTTCACTTGAGGTTTACTGTATACCTTGGACCTTCTTATTGACGATGAAACACAGAAATTGCATCCGAATTTAATACAAAGGGCACAATGGCGGCTTAAGTACAAGAGGACTGACACTCTAACTTTCTATGATTTGAACCTCTCCTGTGAGTCCAGTTATAGATTCCGATTCTTCACTTCAGGTTCACTGTATCCGTTGGACCTTCTTATTAACGATGAAACACAGAAATTGCATCCGAATTTAATACAAAAGGCACAATGCCGACTTAAGTACAGGAGGTATGACACTCTAACATTCTATGATTTGAACCTGTCCTGTGAGTCTAGTTTTAGATTCCGTTGCTTCACTTCAGGTTTACTGTATCCCTTGTACCTTCTTATTAATGATGAAACACAGAAATTGCATCCGAATTTATTACAAAAGGCACAATGCCGACTTAAGTACAAGAGGACAGACACTCTAACTTTCTATGATTTGAACCTCTCCTGTGAGTCCAGTTTTAGATTCCGATGCTTCACTTCAGGTTTACTGTATCCCTTGGAACTTCTTATTGACGATGAAACACAGAAACTGCATCCGAATTTAATACGAAAGGCACAATGCCGACTTAAGTACAAGAGGACTGACACTCTCACTTTCTATGATTTAAACCTCTCCTGTGAGTCCAGTTTTCGATTCCGTTGCTTTACTTCAGGTTTACTGTATCCCTTGTACCTTCTTATTAATGATGAAACACAGAAATTGCATCCGAATTTATTACAAAAGGCACAATGCCGACTTAAGTTCAAGAGGACTGACACTCTAAGTTTCTATGATATGAACCTCTCCTCTGAGTCCTGTTTCAGATTCCGATGCTTCACTTCAGGTTACCTGTATACCTTGGACTTTCTTATTGACTATGAAACACAGAAATTGCATCCGAATATAATACAAAAGGCACAGTGCCGACTTAAGTACAAGAAGACTGACACTCTCACTTTCTATGATTCGAACCTCTCCTGTGAGTCCAGTTTTAGATACCGATGCTACACTTCAGGTTTACTGTATACTTTGGACCTTCTTATTGACGATGAAACACAGAAATTGCATCCGAATTTAATACAAAATGCACAATGCCGACTTAAGTACAAGAGGACTGACACTTTCACTTTCTATGATTTGAACCTCTCCCATGAGTCCAGTTTTAGATTCCGATGCTACACTTCAGGTTTACTGTATGCGTTGTACCTTCTTATTAACGATGATACACAGAAATTGCATCCGAATTTAATACAAAAGGCCAATGCCAACGTAAGCACAAGAGGACTGACACTCTCACCTTCTATGATTTGTACCTCTCATGTGAGTCCAGGTATAGATTTCGATGCTTCACTTGAGGTTTACTGTATACCTTGGACCTTCTTATTGACGATGAAACACAGAAATTGCATCCGAATTTAATACAAAGGGCACAATGCCGGCTTAAGTACAAGAGGACTGACACTCTAACTTTCTATGATTTGAACCTCTCCTGTGAGTCCAGTTATAGATTCCGATTCTTCACTTCAGGTTCACTGTATCCGTTGGACCTTCTTATTAACGATGAAACACAGAAATTGCATCCGAATTTAATACAAAAGGCACAATGCCGACTTAAGTACAGGAGGTATGACACTCTAACATTCTATGATTTGAACCTGTCCTGTGAGTCTAGTTTTAGATTCCGTTGCTTCACTTCAGGTTTACTGTATCCCTTGTACCTTCTTATTAATGATGAAACACAGAAATTGCATCCGAATTTATTACAAAAGGCACAATGCCGACTTAAGTACAAGAGGACAGACACTCTAACTTTCTATGATTTGAACCTCTCCTGTGAGTCCAGTTTTAGATTCCGATGCTTCACTTCAGGTTTACTGTATCCCTTGGAACTTCTTACTGACGATGAAACACAGAAACTGCATCCGAATTTAATACGAAAGGCACAATGCCGACTTAAGTACAAGAGGACTGACACTCTCACTTTCTATGATTTAAACCTCTCCTGTGAGTCCAGTTTTCGATTCCGTTGCTTTACTTCAGGTTTACTGTATCCCTTGTACCTTCTTATTAATGATGAAACACAGAAATTGCATCCGAATTTATTACAAAAGGCACAATGCCGACTAAAGTACAAGAGGACTGACAATCTAACTTCCTATGAATTCAACCTCTCCTGTGAGTCCACTTTTGGATTCCGATGCTTCACTTCAGATTTACTGTATCCCTAGGACCTTCTTATTAACGATGATACACAGAAATTGCATCCGAATTTATTACAAAACGCACAATGCCGACTTAAGTACAAGAGGACTGACACTCTAACTTTCTATGATATGAACCTCTCCTCTGAGTCCCGTTTCAGATTCCGATGCTTCACTTCAGGTTACCTGTATACCTTGGACTTTCTTATTGACTATGAAACACAGAAATTGCATCCGAATTTAATACAAAAGGCACAGTGCCGACTTAAGTACAAGAAGACTGACACTCTCACTTTCTATGATTCGAACCTCTCCTGTGAGTCCAGTTTTAGATTCCGATGCTACACTTCAGGTTTACTGTATACTTTGGACCTTCTTATTGACGATGAAACACAGAAATTGCATCCGAATTTAATACAAAATGCACAATGCCGGCTTAAGTACAAGAGGACTGACACTCTCACTTTCTATGATTTGATCCTCTCCCATGAGTCCAGTTTTAGATTCCGATGCTACACTTCAGGTTTACTGTATGCGTTGTACCTTCTTATTAACGATGATACACAGAAATTGCATCCGAATTTAATACAAAGGGCACAATGCCGCCTTAAGTACAAGAGGACTGACACTCTAACTTTCTATGATTTGAACCTCTCCTGTGAGTCCAGTTATAGATTCCGATTCTTCACTTCAGGTTCACTGTATCCGTTGGACCTTCTTATTAACGATGAAACACAGAAATTGCATCCGAATTTAATACAAAAGGCACAATGCCGACTTAAGTACAGGAGGTATGACACTCTAACATTCTATGATTTGAACCTGTCCTGTGAGTCCAGTTTTAGATTCCGTTGCTTCACTTCAGGTTTACTGTATCCCTTGTACCTTCTTATTAATGATGAAACACAGAAATCGCATCCGAATTTATTACAAAAGGCACAATGCCGACTTAAGTACAAGAGGACAGACACTCTAACTTTCTATGATTTGAACCTCTCCTGTGAGTCCAGTTTTAGATTCCGATGCTTCACTTCAGGTTTACTGTATCCCTTGGAACTTCTTATTGACGATGAAACACAGAAACTGCATCCGAATTTATTACAAAAGGCACAATGCCGACTAAAGTACAAGAGGACTGACAATCTAACTTCCTATGAATTCAACCTCTCCTGTGAGTCCACTTTTGGATTCCGATGCTTCACTTCAGATTTACTGTATCCCTAGGACCTTCTTATTAACGATGATACACAGAAATTGCATCCGAATTTATTACAAAACGCACAATGCCGACTTAAGTACAAGAGGACTGACACTCTAACTTTCTATGATATGAACCTCTCCTCTGAGTCCTGTTCCAGATTCCGATGCTTCACTTCAGGTTACCTGTATACCTTGGACTTTCTTATTGACTATGAAACACAGAAATTGCATCCGAATATAATACAAAAGGCACAGTGCCGACTTAAGTACAAGAAGACTGACACTCTCACTTTCTATGATTCGAACCTCTCCTGTGAGTCCAGTTTTAGATACCGATGCTACACTTCAGGTTTACTGTATACTTTGGACCTTCTTATTGACGATGAAACACAGAAATTGCATCCGAATTTAATACAAAATGCACAATGCCGACTTAAGTACAAGAGGACTGACACTTTCACTTTCTATGATTTGAACCTCTCCCATGAGTCCAGTTTTAGATTCCGATGCTACACTTCAGGTTTACTGTATGCGTTGTACCTTCTTATTAACGATGATACACAGAAATTGCATCCGAATTTAATACAAAAGGCCAATGCCAACGTAAGCACAAGAGGACTGACACTCTCACCTTCTATGATTTGTACCTCTCATGTGAGTCCAGGTATAGATTTCGATGCTTCACTTGAGGTTTACTGTATACCTTGGACCTTCTTATTGACGATGAAACACAGAAATTGCATCCGAATTTAATACAAAGGGCACAATGCCGGCTTAAGTACAAGAGGACTGACACTCTAACTTTCTATGATTTGAACCTCTCCTGTGAGTCCAGTTATAGATTCCGATTCTTCACTTCAGGTTCACTGTATCCGTTGGACCTTCTTATTAACGATGAAACACAGAAATTGCATCCGAATTTAATACAAAAGGCACAATGCCGACTTAAGTACAGGAGGTATGACACTCTAACATTCTATGATTTGAACCTGTCCTGTGAGTCTAGTTTTAGATTCCGTTGCTTCACTTCAGGTTTACTGTATCCCTTGTACCTTCTTATTAATGATGAAACACAGAAATTGCATCCGAATTTATTACAAAAGGCACAATGCCGACTTAAGTACAAGAGGACAGACACTCTAACTTTCTATGATTTGAACCTCTCCTGTGAGTCCAGTTTTAGATTCCGATGCTTCACTTCAGGTTTACTGTATCCCTTGGAACTTCTTATTGACGATGAAACACAGAAACTGCATCCGAATTTAATACGAAAGGCACAATGCCGACTTAAGTACAAGAGGACTGACACTCTCACTTTCTATGATTTAAACCTCTCCTGTGAGTCCAGTTTTCGATTCCGTTGCTTTACTTCAGGTTTACTGTATCCCTTGTACCTTCTTATTAATGATGAAACACAGAAATTGCATCCGAATTTATTACAAAAGGCACAATGCCGACTAAAGTACAAGAGGACTGACAATCTAACTTCCTATGAATTCAACCTCTCCTGTGAGTCCACTTTTGGATTCCGATGCTTCACTTCAGATTTACTGTATCCCTAGGACCTTCTTATTAACGATGATACACAGAAATTGCATCCGAATTTATTACAAAACGCACAATGTCGACTTAAGTACAAGAGGACTGACACTCTAACTTTCTATGATATGAACCTCTCCTCTGAGTCCTGTTTCAGATTCCGATGCTTCACTTCAGGTTACCTGTATACCTTGGACTTTCTTATTGACTATGAAACACAGAAATTGCATCCGAATTTAATACAAAAGGCACAGTGCCGACTTAAGTACAAGAAGACTGACACTCTCACTTTCTATGATTCGAACCTCTCCTGTGAGTCCAGTTTTAGATTCCGATGCTACACTTCAGGTTTACTGTATACTTTGGACCTTCTTATTGACGATGAAACACAGAAATTGCATCCGAATTTAATACAAAATGCACAATGCCGGCTTAAGTACAAGAGGACTGACACTCTCACTTTCTATGATTTGATCCTCTCCCATGAGTCCAGTTTTAGATTCCGATGCTACACTTCAGGTTTACTGTATGCGTTGTACCTTCTTATTAACGATGATACACAGAAATTGCATCCGAATTTAATACAAAGGGCACAATGCCGCCTTAAGTACAAGAGGACTGACACTCTAACTTTCTATGATTTGAACCTCTCCTGTGAGTCCAGTTATAGATTCCGATTCTTCACTTCAGGTTCACTGTATCCGTTGGACCTTCTTATTAACGATGAAACACAGAAATTGCATCCGAATTTAATACAAAAGGCACAATGCCGACTTAAGTACAGGAGGTATGACACTCTAACATTCTATGATTTGAACCTGTCCTGTGAGTCCAGTTTTAGATTCCGTTGCTTCACTTCAGGTTTACTGTATCCCTTGTACCTTCTTATTAATGATGAAACACAGAAATCGCATCCGAATTTATTACAAAAGGCACAATGCCGACTTAAGTACAAGAGGACAGACACTCTAACTTTCTATGATTTGAACCTCTCCTGTGAGTCCAGTTTTAGATTCCGATGCTTCACTTCAGGTTTACTGTATCCCTTGGAACTTCTTATTGACGATGAAACACAGAAACTGCATCCGAATTTATTACAAAAGGCACAATGCCGACTAAAGTACAAGAGGACTGACAATCTAACTTCCTATGAATTCAACCTCTCCTGTGAGTCCACTTTTGGATTCCGATGCTTCACTTCAGATTTACTGTATCCCTAGGACCTTCTTATTAACGATGATACACAGAAATTGCATCCGAATTTATTACAAAACGCACAATGCCGACTTAAGTACAAGAGGACTGACACTCTAACTTTCTATGATATGAACCTCTCCTCTGAGTCCTGTTCCAGATTCCGATGCTTCACTTCAGGTTACCTGTATACCTTGGACTTTCTTATTGACTATGAAACACAGAAATTGCATCCGAATTTAATACAAAAGCCACAGTGCCGACTTAAGTACAAGAAGACTGACACTCTCACTTTCTATGGTTTGAACCTCTCCTGTGAGTCGAATTTTAGATTCCGATGCTTCACTTCAGGTTTACTGTATACCTTGGATCTTCTTATTGACGATGAAACACAGAAATTGCATCCGAATTTAATACAAAAGGCACAATGCCGACTCAAGTACAAGAGATCTGACACTCAAACTTTCTATGATTTGAACCTCTCCTGTGAGTCCAGTTTTAGATTCCGATGCCTCACTTTAGGTTTACTGTATACCTTGGACCTTCATATTGATGATGAACCACAAAAATTGCATCCGAATTTAATACAAAAGGCACAATGCCCACTTAAGTACAAGAGGACTGACACTCTCACCTTCTATGATTTGAACCTCTCCTGTGAGTCCAGTTTTAGATTCCGATGCTTCACTTCAGGTTTACTGATTAGTTCGGAACTTCTTATTGACGATGAAACACAGAAATTGCATCGGAATAAATTCAAAAGGCACAATGCCGACTTATGTACAAGAGGACTGACACTCTAACTATCTATGATTTGAACGTCTCCCGTGAGTCCAGTTTTAGATTCCAAAGCTTCACTTCAGGTTTACTGTATCCCTTGGACTTTCTTATTGACGATGAAACACAGAAACTGCTTCCGAATTTAATACAAAAGGCACAATGTCGACATAAGTACAAGAGGACTGACACTCTCACTTTCTATTATTTTAACCTCTCCCGCGAGTCCAGTTTTAGATTCCGATGCTTCACTTCAGGTTTACTGTATCCCTTGGACCATCTTATTGACGATGAAACACAGAAATAGCATCCGAATTTAATACAAAAGGCTCAATGCCGTCTTAAGTACAAGAGGACTGATACTCTAACTTTCTATGATTTGAACCTCGCCTGTGAGGCCAGTTTTAGATTCCGATGCTTCACTTCAGGTTTACTGTATCCCTTGGACCTTCGTATTGACGATGAAACACAGAAATTGCATCTGACTATAATAAAAAAGGCACAATGCCGACTTAAGGACAAGAGGACTGACACTCTAACTTTCTATGATTTGAACCTCTCCTGTGAGTCCAGTTTTAGATTACGAAGCTTCACTTCAGGTTTACTGTTTACCTCGGAACTTCTTATTGACGATGAAACATAGAAATTGCATCGGAATTAAATTCAAAAGGCACAATGCCGACTTATGTACAAGAGGACTGGCACTCTAACTATCTATGGTTTGAACGTCTCCTGTGAGTCCAGTTTTAGATTCCGATGCTTCACTTCAGGTTTACTGTATCCCTTGGACCTTCTTATTGACGATGAAACACAGAAACTGCATCCGAATTTAATACAAAAGGCACAATGCCGACTAAAGTACAAGAGGACTGACAATCCAACTTTCTATGAATTGAACCTCTCCTGTGAGTCCACTTTTAGATTCCGATGCTTCACTTCAGATTTACTGTATCCCTAGGACCTTCTTATTGACGATGATACACAGAAATTGCATCCGAATTTATAACAAAAGGCACAATGCCGACTTAAGTACAAGAGGACAGACACTCTAACTTTCTATGATATGAACCTCTCCTCTGAGTCCTGTTTCAGATTCCGATGCTTCACTTCAGGTTACCTGTATACCTTGGACTTTCTTATTGACTATGAAACACAGAAATTGCATCCGAATTTAATACAAAAGGCACGGTGCCGACTTAAGTACAAGAGGACTGACACTCTATTTTGCTATGATATGAACCTCTCCTCTGAGTCCTGTTTCAGATTCCGATGCTTCACTTCAGGTTACCTGTATACCTTGGACTTTCTTATTGACTATGAAACACAGAAATTGCATCCGAATTTAATACAAAAGGCACAGTGCCGACTTAAGTACAAGAAGACTGACACTCTCACTTTCTATGGTTTGAACCTCTCCTGTGAGTCCAGTTTTAGATTCCGATGCCTCACTTTAGGTTTACTGTATACCTTGGACCTTCTTATTGACGATGAACCACAGAAATTGCATCCGAATTTAATACAAAAGGCACAATGCCCACTTAAGTACAAGAGGACTGACACTCTCACCTTCTATGATTTGAACCTCTCCTGTGAGTCCAGTTTTAGATTCCGATGCATCACTTCAGGTTTACTGTTTAGTTCGGAACTTCTTATTGACGATGAAACACAGAAATTGCATCGGAATAAATACAAAAGGCACAATGCCGACTTATGTACAAGAGGACTGACACTCTAACTACCTATGATTTGAACGTCTCCTGTGAGTCCAGTTTTAGATTCCGAAGCTTCACTTCAGGTTTACTGTATCCCTTGGAACTTCTTATTGACGATGAAACACAGAAACTGCATCCGAATTTAATAAAAAAGGCACAATGCCGACTAAAGTACAAGAGGACTGACAATCTAACATTCTATGAATTGAACCTCTCCTGTGAGTCCACTTTTAGATTCCGATGCTTCACTTCAGATTTACTGTATCCCTAGGACCTTCTTATTGACGATGATACAAAGAAATTGCATCCGAATTTATTACAAAAGGCACAATGCCGACTTAAGTACAAGAGGACTGACACTCTAATTTTCTATGATATGAACCTCTCCTCTGAGTCCTGTTTCAGATTCCGATGCTTCACTTCAGGTTACCTGTATACCTTGGACTTTCTTATTGACTATGAAACACAGAAATTGCATCCGAATTTAATACAAAAGGCACAGTGCCGACTTAAGTACAAGAAGACTGACACTCTCACTTTCTATGATTCGAACCTCTCCTGTGAGTCCAGTTTTAGATTCCGATGCTACACTTCAGGTTTACTGTATACTTTGGACCTTCTTATTGACGATGAAACACAGAAATTGCATCCGAATTTAATACAAAATGCACAATGCCGGCTTAAGTACAAGAGGACTGACACTCTCACTTTCTATGATTTTAACCTCTCCCATGAGTCCAGTTTTAGATTCCGATGCTACACTTCAGGTTTACTGTATGCGTTGTACCTTCTTATTAACGATGATACACAGAAATTGCATCCGAATTTAATACAAAAGGCACAATGCCAACGTAAGCACAAGAGGACTGATACTTTCACCTTCTATGATTTGTACCTCTCCTGTGAGTCCAGGTATAGATTTCGATGCTTCACTTGAGGTTTACTGTATCCCTTGGACCTTCTTATTGACGATGAAACACAGAAATTGCATCCGAATTTAATACAAAGGGCACAATGCCGACTTAAGTACAAGAGGACTGACACTCTAACTTTCTATGATTTGAACCTCTCCTGTGAGTCCAGTTATAGATTCCGATTCTTCACTTCAGGTTCACTGTATCCGTTGGACCTTCTTATTAACGATGAAACACAGAAATTGCATCCGAATTTAATACAAAAGGCACAATGCCGACTTAAGTACAGGAGGTATGACACTCTAACATTCTATGATTTGAACCTGTCCTGTGAGTCCAGTTTTAGATTCCGTTGCTTCACTTCAGGTTTACTGTATCCCTTGTACCTTCTTATTAATGATGAAACACAGAAATTGCATCCGAATTTATTACAAAAGGCACAATGCCGACTTAAGTACAAGAGGACAGACACTCTAACTTTCTATGATTTGAACCTCTCCTGTGAGTCCAGTTTTAGATTCCGATGCTTCACTTCAGGTTTACTGTATCCCTTGGAACTTCTTATTGACGATGAAACACAGAAACTGCATCCGAATTTAATACGAAGGGCACAATGCCGACTTAAGTACAAGAGGACTGACACTCTCACTTTCTATGATTTAAACCTCTCCTGTGAGTCCAGTTTTAGATTCCGTTGCTTCACTTCAGGTTTACTGTATCCCTTGTACCTTCTTATTAATGATGAAACACAGAAATTGCATCCGAATTTATTACAAAAGGCACAATGCCGACTAAAGTACAAGAGGACTGACAATCTAACTTCCTATGAATTCAACCTCTCCTGTGAGTCCACTTTTGGATTCCGATGCTTCACTTCAGATTTACTGTATCCCTAGGACCTTCTTATTAACGATGATACACAGAAATTGCATCCGAATTTATTACAAAACGCACAATGCCGACTTAAGTACAAGAGGACTGACACTCTAACTTTCTATGATATGAACCTCTCCTCTGAGTCCTGTTCCAGATTCCGATGCTTCACTTCAGGTTACCTGTATACCTTGGACTTTCTTATTGACTATGAAACACAGAAATTGCATCCGAATTTAATACAAAAGCCACAGTGCCGACTTAAGTACAAGAAGACTGACACTCTCACTATCTATGGTTTGAACCTCTCCTGTGAGTCGAGTTTTAGATTCCGATGCTTCACTTCAGGTTTACTGTATACCTTGGATCTTCTTATTGACGATGAAACACAGAAATTGCATCCGAATTTAATACAAAAGGCACAATGCCGACTCAAGTACAAGAGGTCTGACACTCAAACTTTCTATGATTTGAACCTCTCCTGTGAGTCCAGTTTTAGATTCCGATGCCTCACTTTAGGTTTACCGTATACCTTGGACCTTCTTATTGATGATGAAACACAGAAATTGCATCCGAATTTAATACAAAAGGCACAATGCCCACTTAAGTACAAGAGGACTGACACTCTCACCTTCTATGATTTGAACCTCTCCTGTGAGTCCAGTTTTAGATTCCGATGCTTCACTTCAGGTTTACTGTTTAGTTCGGAACTTCTTATTGACGATGAAACACAGAAATTGCATCGGAATAAATTCAAAAGGCACAATGCCGACTTATGTACAAGAGGACTGACACTCTAACTATCTATGATTTGAACGTCTCCCGTGAGTCCAGTTTCAGATTCCGAAGCTTCACTTCAGGTTTACTGTATCCCTTGGACTTTCTTATTGACGATGATACACAGAAACTGCTTCCGAATTTGTTACAAAAGGCACAATGCCGACTACAATACAATAGGACTGACACTCTAACTTTCTATGATTTGAACCCCTCCTGTGAGTCCACTTTTAGATTCCGATGCTTCACATCAGATTTACTGTATCCCTTGGACCTTCTTATTGACGATGATACACAGAAAGTGCTTCCGAATTTAATACAAAAGGCACAATGTCGACATAAGTACAAGAGGACTGACACTCTCACTTTCTATTATTTTAACCTCTCCCACGAGTCCAGTTTTAGATTCCGATGCTTCACTTCAGGTTTACTGTATCCCTTGGACCATCTTATTGACGATGAAACACAGAAATAGCATCCGAATTTAATACAAAAGGCTCAATGCCGTCTTAAGTACAAGAGGACTGATACTCTAACTTTCTATGATTTGAACCTCGCCTGTGAGGCCAGTTTTAGATTCCGATGCTCCACTTCAGGTTTACTGTATCCCTTGGACCTTCGTATTGACGATGAAACACAGAAATTGCATCTGAATGTAATAAAAAAGGCACAATGCCGACTTAAGGACAAGAGGACTGACACTCTAACTTTCTATGATTTGAACCTCTCCTGTGAGTCCAGTTTTAGATTACGAAGCTTCACTTCAGGTTTACTGTTTACCTCGGAACTTCTTATTGACGATGAAACACAGAAATTGCATCGGAATTAAATTCAAAAGGCACAATGCCGACTTATGTACAAGAGGACTGGCACTCTAACTATCTATGGTTTGAACGTCTCCTGTGAGTCCAGTTTTAGATTCCGATGCTTCACTTCAGGTTTACTGTATCCCTTTTACCTTCTTATTGACGATGAAACACAGAAACTGCATCCGAATTTAATACAAAAGGCACAATGCCGACTAAAGTACAAGAGGACTGACAATCTAACTTTCTATGAATTGAACCTCTCCTGTGAGTCCACTTTTAGATTCCGATGCTTCATTTCAGATTTACTGTATCCCTAGGACCTTCTTATTGACGATGATACACAGAAATTGCATCCGAATTTATAACAAAAGGCACAATGCCGACTTAAGTACAAGAGGACAGACACTCTAACTTTCTATGATATGAACCTCTCCTCTGAGTCCTGTTTCAGATTCCGATGCTTCACTTCAGGTTACCTGTATACCTTGGACTTTCTTATTGACTATGAAACACAGAAATTGCATCCGAATTTAATACAAAAGGCACAGTACGACTTAAGTACAAGAAGACTGACACTCTCACTTTCTATGATTCGAACCTCTCCTGTGAGTCCAGTTTTAGATTCCGATGCTACACTTCAGGTTTACTGTATACTTTGGACCTTCTTATTGACGATGAAACACAGATATAGCATCTGAATTTAATACCAAAGGCACAATGCCGACTTAAGTACAAGAGGACTGACACTCTCACCTTCTATCATTTGAACCTCTCCTGTGAGTCCACTTTTAGATTCCGATGCTTCACTTCAGGTTTACTGTATACCTTGGACCTTCTTATTGACGATGAACTACAAAAGATGCATCCGAATTTAATACAAAAAGCACAATGCCGCCTTAAGTTCATGAGGACTGACACTCTCACCTTCTATGATTTGAACCTCTCCTGTGAGTCCAGTTATAGATTCCGATGCTTCACTTCAGGTTTACTGTTTAGTTCGGAACTTCTTATTGACGATGAAACACAGTAATTGCATCGGAATTAAATTCAAAAGGCACAATGCCGACTTATGTACAAGAGGACTGACACTCTAACTATCTATGATTTGAACGTCTCCTGTGAGTCCAGTTTTAGATTCCGAAGCTTCACTTTAGGTTTACTGTATCCCTTGGACCTTCTTATTGACGATGAAACACAGAAACTGCTTCCGAATTTGTTACAAAAGGCACAATGCCGACTAAAGTACAATAGGACTGACACTCTAACTTTCTATGATTTGAACCTCTCCTGTGAGTCCACTTTTAGATTCCGATGCTTCACATCAGATTTACTGTATCCCTTGGACCTTCTTACTGACGATGATACACAGAAAGTGCTTCAGAATTTAATACAAAAGGCACAATGTCGACATAAGTACAAGAGGACTGACACTCTCACTTTCTATTATATTAACCTCTCCCGCGAGTCCAGTTTTAGATTCCGATGCTTCACTTCAGGTGTACTGTATCCCTTGTACCTTCTTATTGTCGATGAAACACAGAAATTGCATCGAAATTTAATACAAAAGGCACAATGCCGACATAAGTACAAGAGAACTGAGACTCTAATTTTCTATAATTTGAACTTCTATTGTGCGTCCAGTTTTAGATTCCGATGCTTCACTTCAGGTTTCCTGTATACCTTGGATATTCTTATTGACAATGAAACACAGAAATTGCATCCGAATTTAATACAAAAGGCACAATGCCGACTTAAGTACAAGAGGACTCACACTATAACATTCTATGATTTGAACCTCTCCTGTAAGTCCAGTTTTAGATTCCGATGCTTCACTTCAGGTTTACTGTATACCTTGGACCTTCCAATTGACGATGAAACACAGAAATTGCATCAGAATTTAATACAAAAGGCACAATGCCGATTTAAGTACAAGAGGACTGACACTCTAACTTTCTATGATTGGAACCTCTCCTGTGAGTCCAGTTTTAGATTCCGATGCTTCACTTCAGGTTTACTGTATCCCTTGGACCATCTTATTGACGATAAAACACAGAAATAGCATCCGAATTTAATAAAAAACGCTCAATGCCGTCTTAAGTACAAGAGGACTGATACTCTAACTTTCTATGATTTGAACCTCGCCTGTGAGTCCAGTTTTAGTTTCCGATGCTTCACTTCAGGTTTACTGTATCCCTTGGACCATCTTATTGACGATGAAACACAGAGATTGCATCCGAATTTAATACAAAAAGCACAATGCCGACATAAGTACAAGAGGACTGACACTCTCACTTTCTATGATTTGAACCTGTCCTGTGAGTCCAGTTTTAGTTTCCGATGCTTCACTTCAGGTTTACTGTATCCCTTGGACCTTCTTATTGACGATGAAAGACAGAAATTGCAACCGAATTTAATACAAAACGTGCAATGCCGACTTAAGTACAGGTGGACTGACACTCTAACTTTCAATGATTTGAACCTATCCTGTGAGTCCAGTTTTAGATTCCGCTGCTTCACTTCAGGTTTACTGTATACCTCGGAACTTCTTATTGACGATGGAACACAGGCATAGCATCGTAATTAAATTCAAAAGCCACAATGCCGACTTAAGTACAAGAGGACTGACACTCCAACTTTCTATGATTTGAACCTCTCCTGTGAGTCCAGTTTTAGATTACATGCTTCACTTCAGGTTTACTGTATCCCATGGACCTTCTTATTGACGATGAAACACAGAAACTGCATCCGAATTTAATACAAAAGTCACAATGCCGACTTAAGTAAAGGAGGACTGACACTCTCACTTTCTATTATTTAAACCTCTCCTGTGAGTCCAGTTTCAGATTCCGATGCTTCACTTCAGGTTTACTATATCCCTTGGACCTTCTTATTGACGATGAAACACAAAAATTGCATCCGAATTTTAAACAAAGGCACAATGCCGACTTAAGTACAAGAGGACTGACACTCTCACTTTCTATGATTTGAACCTCTCCTGTGAGTCCACTTTTAGATTCCGATGCTTCACTTCAGGTTTACTGTTTAGTTCGGAACTTCTTATTGACGATGAAACACAGAAATTGCATCCGTTTTTAATACAAATGGCACAATGCCGACTTAAGTACAAGAGGACTGACACTCTAACTTTCTATGATTTGAACCTTTCCTGTGAGTCCAGTTTTAGATTCCGATCGTTCACTTCAGGTTTACTGTATCCCTTGGACCTTCTTGTTAATGATGAAACACAGAAATTGCATCCGAATTTAATACAAAAGGCACAATGCCAACTTAAGTACCTGAGGACTGACACTCTAACATTCTATGATTTGAACCTCGCCTGTCAGTCCAGTTTTAGATTCCGATGCTTCACTTCAGGTTTACAGTATCCCTTGGACCTTCTTATTGACGATGAAAGACAGAAATTGCAACCGAATTTAATACAAAAGGCTCGATGCCGACTTAAGTACAGGAGGACTGAGACTCTAACTTTCAATGATTTGAACCCATCCTGTGAGTCCAGTTTAGGATTCCGATGCTTCACTTCTGGTTTACTGCATACCTCGGAACTTCTTATTGACGATGGAACACAGACATAGCATCGGAAGTAAATTCAAAAGGCACAATGCCGACTTAAGTACAAGAGGACTGACACTCCAACTTTCTATGAATTGAACCTCTCCTGTGAGTCCAGTTTTGGATTCCGATGCTTCACTTTAGGTTACCTGTATACCTTGGATTTTCATATTGACTATGAAACACAGAAATTGCATCCGAAATTAGTACAAAAGGCACATTGCCGACTTAAGTACAAGAGGACTGACACTCTCACCTTCTATGATTTGAACCTCTCCTGTGAGTCCAGTTTTAGATTCCGATGCTTCACTTCAGGTTAACTGTATACCTTGGACCTACTTACTGACGATGAAACACTGAAATTGCATCCGAATTTAATACAAAAGGCACAATTCCGTCTTAAGTACAAGAGGACTGACACTCTTACTTTCTATGATTTGAACCTCTCCTGTGAGTCCAGTTATAGATTCCGATGCTTCACTTCAGGTTTACTGTATACATTGGACCTTCTTATTGACGATGAAAAACAGAAATTGCATCCGAATTTAATACAAAAGGCACAATGCCGACTTAAGTACAAGAGGACTGACACTCTAACTTTCTATGATTTGAACCTCGCCTGTGAGTCCAGTTTTAGATTCCGATTCTTCACTTCAGGTTTACTGTATCCCTTGGAGCTTCTTATTAACGATGAAAGACAGAAATTGCATCGGAATTTAATACAAAAGGCACAATGCCGACTTAAGTACAAGAGGACTGACACTCTAACATTCTATGATTTGAACCACTCCTGTGAGTCCAGTTTTAGATTCCGATGCTTCCCTTCAGGTTTACTGTTTCCCTTGGACCATCTTATTGACGATAAAACACAGAAATTACATCCGAATTTAATACAAAAGTCACAATGCCGTCTTAAGTACAAGAGGACTGACACTCTCACTTTCTATGATTTGAACCTCTCCTGAGAGTCCAGTTTTAGATTCCGATGCTTCACATCAAGTTTACTGTATCCCTTGGACCTTCTTATTGACGATGGAAGACAGAAATTGCAACCGAATTTAATACAAAAGGCACAATGCCGACTTAAGTACAGGAGAACTGACACTCTAACTTTCAATGATTTGAACCTATACTGTGAGTCCAGTTTTAGATTCCGATGCTTCACTTCAGGTTTACTGTTTCCCGTGGTCCTTCGTATTGACGATGAAACACAGAAATTGCATCCGAATTTAATACAAAAGGCACAATGCCAATTTAAGTACTAGAGGACTGACTCCCTAACTTTGTATGATTTGAACCTCTCCTGTGAGACCAGTTTTAGATTCCGATGCTTCACTTCAGGTTTACTGTATACCTCGGAACTTCTTATTGACGATGAAGCACAGAAATAGCATCGGAATTAAATTCAAAAAGCACAATTCCGATTTAAGTACAAGTGGACTGTCACTCCTACTTTCTATGATTTGAACCTCTCCTGTGAGTCCAGTTTTAGATTCCGATGCCTCACTTCAGGTCTACTGTATCCCTTGGACCTTCTTACTGACGATGAAACACAGAAATAGCATCCGAATTTAATACAAAAGGCAAGATGCCGACTTAAGTACAAGAGGACTGACACTCTAACATTCAATGATTTGAACCACTCCTGTGAGTCCAGTTTTATATTCCGATGCTTCCCTTCAGGTTTACTGTTTCCCTTGGACCATCTTATTGACGATAAAACACAGAAATTACATCCGAATTTAATACAAAAGGCACAATGCCGACTTAATTACAAGAGGACTGACACTCTCACTTCCTATGATTTGAACCCCTCCTGTGAGTCCAGTTTTAGATTCCGATGCTTCACATCAGGTTTACTGTTTCTCTTGGACCTTCTTATTGACGATGAAAGACAGAAATTGCAACCGAATTTAATACAAAAGGCACAATGCCGACTTAAGTACAGGAGGACTGACACTCTAACTTTCAATGATTTCAACCTATCCTGTGAGTTTAGTTTTAGATTCCGATGCCTTACTTCAGGTTTACTGTATCCCGTGGACCTTCGTATTGACGATGAAACACAGAAATTGCATCCGAATTTAATACAAAAAGCACAATGCCAACTTAAATACTAGAGGACTGACTCCCTAACTTTGTTTGATTTGAACCTCTCCTGTGAGTCCAGTTTTAGATTACGATGCTTCACTTCAGATTTACTGTATCCCTAGGACCTTCTTATTGACGATGGTACACAGAAATTGCATCCGAATTTATTACAAAAGGCACAATGCCGACTTAAGTACAAGAGGACTGACACTCTAACTTTCTATGATATGAACATCTCCTCTGAGTCCTGTTTCAGATTCCGGTGCTTCACTTCAGGTTACCTGTATACCTTGGACTTTCGTATTGACTATGAAACACAGAAATTGCATCCGAATTTAATGCAAAAGGCACAGTGCCGACTTAAGTACAAGAAGACTGACACTCTCACCTTCTATGATTTGAACCTCTCCTGTGAGTCCACTTTTAGATTCCGATGCTTCACTTCAGGTTTACTGTTTAGTTCGGAACTTCTTATTGACGATGAAACACAGAAATTGCATCGGAATTAAATTCAAAAGGCACAATGCCGACTAATGTACAAGAGGACTGACACTCTAACTATCTATGATTTGAACGTCTCCTGTGAGTCCAGTTTTTGATTCCGAAGCTTCACTTCAGGTTTACTGTATCCCTTGGACCTTCTTATTGACGATGAAACAAAGAAACTGCTTCCGATTTTGTTACAAAAGGCAAAATGCCGACTAAAGTACAATAGGACTGACACTCTAACTTTCTATGATTTGAACCTCTCCTGTGAGTCCACTTTTAGATTCCGATGCTTCACTTCAGATTTACTGTATCCCTTGGACCTTGTTATTGACGATGATACACAGAAAGTGCATCCGAATTTAATACAAAAGTCACAATGCCGACTTAAGTACAAGAGGACTGACACTCTCACTTTCTATGATTTGAACCTCTCCTGTGAGTCCAGTTTTAGATTCCGATGCTTCAGGGTTACTGTATCCCTTGGACCTTCTTATTGACAATGAAGCACAGAAATTGCATCTGAATTTAATACAAAAGGCACAATGCCGACTTAAGTACAAGAGGACTGACACTCTCACTTTCTATGATATAAACCTCTCCTGTGAGTCCAGTTTTAGATTCCGATGCTTCACTTCAGGTTTACTGTTTCCCTTGTACCTTCTTATTGACGATGAAACACAGACATAGCATCGGAATTAAATTCAAAAGGCACAATGCCGACTTAAGTACAAGAGGACTGACTCTCCAACTTTCTATGAATTGAACCTCTCCTGTGAGTCCAGTTTTGGATTCCGATGCTTCACTTCAGGTTTACTGTATCCCTTGGACCTTCTTATTGACGATGAAACACAGAAGCTGCATCCGAATTTTATACAAAATGCACAATGCCGACTTAAGTACATGAGGTCTGACACTCTCACTATCTATTATTTAAACCTCTCCTGTGAGTCCAGTTTTAGATTCCGATGCTTCACTTCAGGTTTACTGTATCCCTTGTACCTTCTTATTAACGATGAAACACAGAAATTGCATCCGAATTTATTACAAAAGGCACAATGCCGACTTAAGTACAAGAGGACTGACACTATAACTTTCTATGATATGAACCTCTCCCGTGAGTCCAGTTTCAGATTCCGATGCTTCACTTTAGGTTACCTGTATACCTTGGATTCTCTTATTGACTATGAAACACAGAAATTGCATCCGAATTTAATACAAAAGGCACAGTGCCAACTTAAGTACAAGAGGACTGACACTCTCACCTTCTATGATTTGAACCTCTCCTGTGAGTCCAGTTTTAGATTCCGATGCTTCACTTCAGGTTAACTGTATACCTTGGACCTTCTTATTGACGATGAAACACAGAAATTGCATCCGAATTTAATACAAAAGGCACAATGCCGACTTAAGTACAAGAGGACTGACACTCAAATTTTCTATGATATGAACCTCTCCTGTGAGTCCAGTTTTAGATTCCGATGCCTCACTTCAGGTTTACTGTATACATTGGACCTTCTTATTGACGATGAAAAACAGAAATTGCATCGGAATTTAATACAAAAGGCACAATGCCGACTTAAGTACAAGAGGACTGACACTCTAACATTCTATGATTTGAACCACTCCTGTGAGTCCAGTTTCAGATTCCGATGCTTCCCTTCAGGTTTACTGTTTCCCTTGGACCATCTTATTGACGATAAAACACAGAAATTACATCAGAATTTAATACAAAAGGCACAATGCCGTCTTAAGTACAAGAGGACTGACACTCTCACTTTCTATGATTTGAACCTCTCCTGAGAGTCCAGTTTTAGATTCCGATGCTTCACATCAGGTTTACTGTATCCCTTGGACCTTCTTATTGACGATGGAAGACAGAAATTGCAACCGAATTTAATACAAAAGGCACAATGCCGACTTAAGTACAGGAGGACTGACACTCTAACTTTCAATGATTTGAACCTATCCTGTGAGTCCAGTTTTAGATTCCGATGCTTCACTTCAGGTTTACTGTTTCCCGTGGTCCTACGTATTGACGATGAAACACAGAAATTGCATCCGAATTTAATACAAAAGGCTCAATGCCAATTTAAGTACTAGAGGACTGACTCCCTAACTTTGTATGATTTGAACCTCTCCTGTGAGTCCAGTTTTAGATTCCGATGCTTCACTTCAGGTTTACTGTATACCTCGGAACTTCTTATTGACGATGAAGCACAGAAATAGCGTCGGAATTAAATTCAAAAGGCACAATTCCGACTTAAGTACAAGTGGACTGTCACTCCTACTTTCTATGATTTGAACCTCTTCTGTGAGTCCAGTTTTAGATTCCGATGCCTCACTTCAGGTCTACTGTATCCCTTGGACCTTCTTACTGACGATGAAACACAGAAATTACATCCGAATTTAATACAAAAGGCACAATGCCGACTTAAGTAAAAGAGGACTGACACTCTCACTTTCTATGATTTGAACCCCTCCTGTGAGTCCAGTTTTAGATTCCGATGCTTCACATCAGGTTTACTGAATCTCTTGGACCTTCTTATTGACGATGAAAGACAGAAATTGCAACCGAATTTAATACAAAATGCACGATGCCGACTTAAGTACAGGAGGACTGACACTCTAACTTTCAATGATTTGAACCCATCCTGTGAGTCCAGTTTTAGATTCCGATGCTTCACTTCTGGTTTACTGCATACCTCGGAACTTCTTATTGACGATGGAACACAGACATAGCATCGGAATTGAATTCAAAAGGCACAATGCCGACTTAAGTACAAGAGGACTGACACTCCAACTTTCTATGGATTGAACCTCTCCTGTGAGTCCAGTTTTGGATTCCGATGCTTCACTTCATAATTACTGTATCCCTTGGACCTTCTTATTGACGATGAAACACAGAAGCTGCATCCGAATTTAATAGAAAAGGCACAATGCCGACTTAAGTACAAGAGGGGTGACACTCTCACTATCTATTATTTAAACCTCTCCTGTGAGTCCAGTTTTAGATTCCGATGCTTCACTTCAGGTTTACTGTATCCCTTGTACCTTCCTATTAACGATGAAACACAGAAATTGCATCCGAATTTATTACAAAAGGCACAATGCCGACTTAAGTACAAGAAGACTGACACTATAACTTTCTATGATATGAACCTCTCCCGTGAGTCCAGTTTCAGATTCCGATGCTTCACTTTAGGTTACCTGTATACCTTGGATTTTCTTATTGACTATGAAACACAGAAATTGCATCCGAATTTAATACAAAAGGCACAGTGCCGACTTAAGTACAAGAGGACTGACACTCTCACCTTCTATGATTTGAACCTCTCCTGTGAGTCCAGTTTTAGATTCCGATGCTTCACT
This sequence comes from Schistocerca americana, assembly GCF_021461395.2. Lineage (NCBI taxonomy): Eukaryota > Metazoa > Arthropoda > Insecta > Orthoptera > Acrididae > Schistocerca > Schistocerca americana. Next base: position 71,895,292 of record NC_060130.1, on the reverse strand, counting down.
TCAGGTTAACTGTATACCTTGGACCTTCTTATTGACGATGAAACACAGAAATTGCATCCGAATTTAATACAAAAAGCACAATGCCGACTTAAGTACAAGAGGACTGACAATCAAATTTTCTATGATATGAACCTCTCCTGTAAGTCCAGTTTTAGATTCCGATGCCTCACTTCAGGTTTACTGTATCCCTTGGACCTACTTACTGACGCTGAAACACTGAAATTGCATCCGAATTTAATACAAAAGGCACAATTCCGTCTTAAGTACAAGAGGACTGACACTCTCACTTTCTATGATTTGAACCTCTCCTGTGAGTCCAGTTATAGATTCCGATGATTCACATCAGGTTTACTGTATACATTGGACCTTCTTATTGACGATGAAAAACAGAAATTGCATCCGAATTTAATACAAAAGGCACAATGCCGACTTAAGTACAAGAGGACTGACACTCTAACTTTCTATGATTTGAACCTCGCCTGTGAGTACAGTTTTAGATTCCGATTCTTCACCTCAGGTTTACTGTATCCCTTGGACCTTCTTATTAACGATGAAACACAGAAATTGCATGGGAATTTAATACAAAAGGCACAATGCCGACTTAAGTACACGAGGACTGACACTCTAAATTCTATGATTTGAACCACTCCTGTGAGTCCAGTTTTAGATTCCGATGCTTCCCTTCAGGTTTACTGTTTCCCTTGGACCATCTTATTGACGATAAAACACAGAAATTGCATCCGAATTTAATACAAAAGGCACAATGCCGTCTTAAGTACAAGAGGACTGACACTCTCACTTTCTATGATTTGAACCTCTCCTGAGAGTCCAGTTTTAGATTCCGATGCTTCACATCAGGTTTACTGTATATCTTGGACCTTCTTATTGACGATGTAAGACAGAAATTGCAACCGAATTTAATACAAAAGGCACAATGCCGTCTTAAGTACAAGAGGACTGACACTCTAACTTTCTATGATATGAACCTCTCCTCTGAGTCCTGTTTCAGATTCCGATGCTTCACTTCAGGTTACCTGTATACCTTGGACTTTCGTATTGACTATGAAACACAGAAATTGCATCCGAATTTAATGCAAAAGGCACAGTGCCGACTTAAGTACAAGAAGACTGACACTCTCACCTTCTATGATTTGAACCTCTCCTGTGAGTCCAGTTTTAGATTCCGATGCTTCACTTCAGGTTTACTGTTTAGTTCGGAACTTCTTATTGACGATGAAACACAGAAATTGCATCGGAATTAAATTCAAAAGGCACAATGCCGACTAATGTACAAGAGGACTGACACTCTAACTATCTATGATTTGAACGTCTCCTGTGAGTCCAGTTTTAGATTCCGAAGCTTCACTTCAGGTTTACTGTATCCCTTGGACCTTCTTATTGACGATGAAACAAAGAAACTGCTTCCGAATTTGTTACAAAAGGCACAATGCCGACTAAAGTACAATAGGACTGACACTCTAACTTTCTATGATTTGAACCTCTCCTATGAGTCCACTTTTAGATTCCGATGCTTCACTTCAGATTTACTGTATCCCTTGGACCTTCTTATTGACGATGATACACAGAAAGTGCTTCCGAATTTAATACAAAAGGCACAATGTCGACATAAGTACAAGAGGACTGACACTCTCACTTTCTATTATTTTAACCTCTCCCGCGAGTCCAATTTTAGATTCTGATGCTTCACTTCAGGTTTACTGTATCCCTTGTACCTTCTTATTGACGATGAAAAACAGAAATTGCATCCGAATTTAATACAAAAGGCAGAATGCCGACATATGTACAAGAGGACTGACACTCTAATTTCCTATAATTTGAACTTCTATTGTGAGGCCAGTTTTAGATTCCGATGCTTCACTTCAGGTTTACTGTATCCCTTGGACCATCTTATTGAAGATGAAACACAGAAATAGCATCCGAATGTAATACAAAAGGCTCAATGCCGTCTTAAGTACAAGAGGACTGATACTCTACCTTTCTATGATTTGAACCTCTCCTGTGGGTCCAGTTTCAGATTCCGATGCTTCACATCAGGTTTACTGTATCCCTTGGACCTTCTTATTGACGATGAAAGACAGATATTGCAACCGAATTTAATACAAAAGGTATAATGCCGACTTAAGTACAGGAGGCCTGACACTCTAACTTTCAATGATTTGAACCTATCCTGTGAGTCCAGTTTTAGATTCCGATGCTTCACTTCAGGTTTACTGTATCCCGTGGACCTTCGTATTGACGATGAAACACAGAAATTGCATCCGAATTTAATACAAAAGGCACAATGCCAGCTTAAATACTAGAGGACTGACTCCCTAACTTTGTATGATTTGAACCTCTCCTATGAGTCCAGTTTTAGATTCAGATGCTTCACTTCAGATTTACTGTATCCCTAGGACCTTCTTATTGACGATGGTACACAGAAATTGCATCTGAATTTATTACAAAAGGCACAATGCCGACTTAAGTAAAAGAGGACTGAGACTCTAACTTTCTATGATATGGACCTCTCCTCTGAGTCCTGTTTCAGATTCCGATGCTTCACTTCAGGTTACCTGTATACCTTGGACTTTCTTATTGACTATGAAACACAGAAATTGCATCCGAATTTAATACATAAGGCACAGTGCCGACTTAAGTACAAGAAGACTGACACTCTCACCTTCTATGATTTGAACCTCTCCTGTGAGTCCAGTTTTAGATTCCGATGCTTCACTTCAGGTTTACTGTATACTTTGGACCTTCTTATTAACGATGAAACACAGATATTGCATCCGAATTTATTACGAAATTCACAATGCCGACTTAAGTACAAGAGGACTGACACTCTAACTTTCTATGATTTGAACCACTCCTGTGAATCCAGTTTCAGATTCCGATGCTTCACTTCAGTTTTACTGTATCCCTTGGACATTCTTATTTACGATGAAAAACAGAAATTGCGACCGAATTTAATACAAGCTGCACAATGGCGACTCAAGTACAAGAGCACCGACACACTAAATTTCTATGATTTGAACCTCCCCTGTGAGTCCAGTTTTAGATTCCAATGCTTAACTACAGGTTTACTGTATCCCTTGGACCTTCTTATTGACGATGAAACACAGAATGTGCAACCGAATTTAATACAAAAGTCACAATGCCGACTTAAGTACAAGGGGACTCACACTATAACATTCTATGATTTGAACCTCTCCTGTGAGACCAGTTTTAGATTCCGAAGCTTCACTTCAGGTTTACTGTTTACCTCGGAACTTCTTATTGACGATGAAACACAGAAATTGCATCGGAATTAAATTCAAAAAGCACAATGCCGACTTATGTACAAGAGGACTGATACTCTAACTATCTACGGTTTGAACGTCTCCTGTGAGTCCAGTTTTAGATTTTGATGCTTCACTTCAGGTTTACTGTATCACTTGGACCTTCTTATTGACGATGAAGCACAGAAACTGCATCCGAATTTAATACAAAAGGAACAATGCCGACTAAAGTACAAGAGGACTGACAATCTATCTTTCTATGAATTGAACCTCTCCTGTGAGTCCACTTTTAGATTCCGATGCTTCACTTCAGATTTACTGTATCCCTAGGACCTTCTTATTGACGATGATACACAGAAATTGCATAAGAATTTATTACAAAAGGCACAATGCCGACTTAAGTACAAGAGGACTGACACTCTAACTTTCTATGATATGAACCTCTCCTGTGAGTCCAGTTTTAGATTCCGATGCTTCACCTCAGGTTTACTGTATACTTTGGACCTTCTTATTGACGATGAAACACAGAAATAGCATCCGAATTTAATACCAAAGGCACAATGCCGACTTAAGTACAAGAGGACTGACACTCTCACCATCTATCATTTGAACCTCTCCTGTGAGTCCACTTTTAGATTCCGATGCTTCACATCAGATTTACTGTATCCCTTGGACCTTCTTATTGACGATGATACACAGAAAGTGCTTCCGAATTTAATACAAAAGGCACAATGCTGACTTAAGTAAAGGAGGACTGACACTCTCACTTTCTGTTATTTCAACCTCTCCTGTGAGTCCAGTTTCAGATTCCGATGCTTCACCTCAGGTTTACTGTATACCTTGGACCTTACAATTGACGATGAAACACAGAAATTGCATCCGAATTTAATACAAAAGGCACAATGCCGATTTAAGTACAAGGGGACTGACACTCTAACTTTCTATGATCGGAACCTCTCCTGAGAGTCCAGTTTTAGATTCCGATGCTTCACTTCAGGTTTACTGTATCCCTTGGACCATCTTATTGACAATGAAACACAGAAATAGCATCCGAATTTAATACAAAAGGCTCAATGCCGTCTTAAGTACAAGAGGACTGATACTCTCACTTTCTATGATTTGAACCTCTCCTGTGAGTCCAGTTTTAGTTTCCGATGCTTCACTTCAGGTTTACTGTATACCTCGGAACTTCTTATTGACGATGGAACACAGACATAGCATCGGAATTAAATTCAAAAGGCACAATGCCGACTTAAGTACAAGAGGACTGACACTCCAACTTTCTATGATTTGAACCTCTCCTGTGAGTCCAGTTTTAGATTACGATGCTTCACTTCAGGTTTGCTGTATCCCTTGGACCTTCCTATTGACGATGAAACACAGAAACTGCATCTGAATTAATACAAAATTCACAATGCCGACTTAAGTACAAGAGGACTGACACTCTCACTTTCTTGATATAAACCTCTCCTGTGAGTCCAGTTTTAGATTCCGATGCTTCACCTCAGGTTTACTGTTTCCCTTGTACCTTCTTATTGACGATGAAACACAGAAATTGCATCCGAATTTAATACAAAAGGCACAATGCCGACTTAAGTACAAGAGGAATGACACTCTCACTTTCTATGATTTGAACCTCTCCCATGAGTCCAGTTTTAGATTCCGACGCTTCACTTCAGTTTTACTGTATACCTTGGACTTTCTTATTGACTATGAAACACAGAAATTGCATCCGAATTTAATACAAAAGGCACAGTGCCGACTTAAGTACAAGAAGACTGACACTCTCACTTTCTATGATTTGAACCTCTCCTGTGAGCCCAGTTTTAGATTCCGAAGCTTCACTTCAGGTTTACTGTATCCCTTGGACCTTCTTATTGACGGTGAAACACAGAAACTGCTTCCGAATTTGTTACAAAAGGCACAATGCCGACTAAAGTACAATAGGACTGACACTCCAACTTTCTATGATTTGAACCTATCCTGTGAGTCCAGTTTTAGATTCCGATGCTTCACTTCAGGTTTACTGCATACCTCGGAACTTCTTATTGACGATGGAACACAGACATAGCATCGGAATTAAATTCAAAAGGCACAATGCCGACTTAAGTACAAGAGGACTGACACTCCAACTTTCTATGATATGAACTTATCCTGTGAGTCCAGTTTTGGATTCCGATGCTTCACTTCAGGTTTACTGTATCCCTTGGACCTTCATATTGACGATGAAACACAGAAGCTGCATCCGAATTTAATACAAAAGGCACAATGCCGACTTAAGTACAAGAGGTCTGACACTCTCACTTTCTATTATTTAAACCTCTCCTGTGAGTCGTGTTTTAGATTCCGATGCTTCACTTCAGGTTTACTGTATCCCTTGTACCTTCTTATTAACGATGAAACACAGAAATTGCATCCGAATTTATTACAAAAGGCACAATGCCGACTTAAGTACAAGAGGACTGACACTATAACATTCTATGATATGAACCTTTTCCGTGAGTCCAGTTTCAGATTCTGATGCTTCACTTTAGGTTACCTGTATACCTTTGATTTTCTTATTGACTATGAAACACAGAAATTGCATCCGAATTTAATACAAAAGGCACAGTGCCGACATAAGTACAAGAGGACTGACACTCTCACCTTCTATGATTTGAACCTCTCCTGTGAGTCCAGTTTTAGATACCGGTGCTTCACTTCAGGTTAACTCTATACCTTGGACCTTCTTACTGACGATGAAACACAGAAATTGCATCCGAATTTAATACAAAAGGCACAATGCCGACTTAAGTACAAGAGGACTGACACTCAAATTTTCTATGATATGAACCTCTCCTGTGAGTCCAGTTTTAGATTCCGATGCCTCACTTCAGGTTTCCTGTATCCCTTGGACCTACTTATTAACGATGAAACACAGAAATTGCATCGGAATTTAATACAAAAGGCACAATGCCGACTTAAGTACAAGAGGACTGACACTCTAACATTCTATGATTTGAACCACTCCTGTGAGTCCAGTTTTAGATTCCGATGCCTCCCTTCAGGTTTACTGTATCCCTTGGACCTTCTTGTTAATGATGAAACACAGAAATTGCATCGGAATTTAATACAAAAGGCACAATGCTGACTTAAGTACAAGAGGACTGACACTCTAACATTCTATGATTTGAACCACTCCTGTGAGTCCAGTTTTAGATTCCGATGCTTCCCTTCAGCTTTACTGTTTCCCTTGGACCATCTTATTGACGATAAAACACAGAAATTACATCCGAATTTAATACAAAAGGCACAATGCCGACTTAAGTACAAGAGGACTGACACTCTCACTTTCTATGATTTGAACCTCTCCTGAGAGTCCAGTTTTAGATTCCGATGCTTCACATCAGGCTTACTGTATCCCTTGGACCTTCTTATTGACGATGGAAGACAGAAATTGATACCGAATTTAATACAAAAGGCACAATGCCGACTTAAGTACAGGAGGACTGACACTCTAACTTTCAATGATTTGAACCTATCCTGTGAGTCCAGTTTTAGATTCCGATGCTTCACTTCAGGTTTACTGTATCCCGTGGTCCTTCGTATTGACGATGAAACACAGAAATTGCATCCGAATTTCTTACAAAAGGCACAATGCCAACTTAAGTACTAGAGCACTGACTCCCTAACTTTGTATGATTTGAACCTCTCCTGTGAGTCCAGTTTTAGATTCCGATGCTTCACTTCAGGTTTACTGTATACCTCAGAACTTCTTATTGACGATGGAGCACAGAAATAGCATCGGAATTAAATTCAAAAGGCACAATGCCGACTTAAGTACAAGTGGACTGTCACTCCTACTTTCTATGATTTGAACCTCTCCTGTGAGTCCAGTTTTAGATTCCGATGCTTCACTTCAGGTTTACTGTATCCCTGGACCTTCTTATTGACGATGAAACACAGAAATTACATCCGAATTTAATACAAAAGGCACAATGCCGCCTTAAGTACAAGAGGACTGACACTCTCACTTTCTATGATTTGAACCTCTCCTGAGAGTCCAGTTTTAGATTCCGATGCTTCACATCAGGCTTACTGTATCCCTTGGACCTTCTTATTGACGATGGAAGACAGAAATTGCAACCGAATTTAATACAAAAGGCACAATGCCGACTTAAGTACAGGAGGACTGACACTCTAACTTTCAATGATTTGAACCTATCCTGTGAGTCCAGTTTTAGATTCCGATGCTTCACTTCAGGTTTACTGTATCCCGTGGTCCTTCGTATTGACGATGAAACACAGAAATTGCATCCGAATTTAATACAAAAGGCACAATGCCAACTTAAGTACTAGAGGACTGACTCCCTAACTTTGTGTGATTTGAACCTCTCCTGTGAGTCCAGTATTAGATTCCGATGCTTCACTTCAGGTTTACTGTATACCTCGGAACTTCTTATTGACGATGGAGCACAGAAATAGCATCGGAATTAAATTCAAAAGGCACAATGCCGACTTAAGTACAAGTGGACTGTCACTCCTACTTTCTATGATTTGAACCTCTCCTGTGAGTCCAGTTTTAGATTCCGATGCTTCACTTCAGGTTTACTGTTTCCCTTGGACCATCTTATTGACGATAAAACACAGAAATTACATCCGAATTTAATACAAAAGGCACAATGCCGACTTAAGTACAAGAGGACTGACACTCCCTTCTTCTATGATTTGAACCTCTCCCGTGAGTCCAGTTTTAGATTCCGATGCTTCACTTCAGGTTTACTGTATACCTTGGACCTTCTTAAAGACGATCAAACACAGAAATTGCATCCGAATTTAATACAAAAGGCACAATGCCGACTTAAGTACAAGAGGACTGACACTCAAACTTTCAATGATTTGAACCTCTGATGTGAGTCCAGTTTTAGATTCCGATGCCTCACTTCAGGTCTACTGTATCCCTTGGACCTTCTTACTGACGATGAAACACAGAAATTGCATCCGAATTTAATACAAAAGGCAAGATGCCGACTTAAGTACAAGAGGACTGACACTCTAACATTCTATGATTTGAACCACTCCTGTGAGTCCAGTTTGATATTCCGATGCTTCCCTTCTGGTTTACTGTTTCCCTTGGACCATCTTATTGACGATAAAACACAGAAATTACATCCGAAATTAATACAAAAGGCACAATGCCGACTTAAGTACAAGAGGACTGACACTCTCACTTTCTATGATTTGAACCCCTCCTGTGAGTCCAGTTTTAGATTCCGATGCTTCACATCAGGTTTACTGTATGCCTTGGACCTTCTTATTGACGATGAAAGACAGAAATTGCAACCGAATTTAATACAAAAGGCACAATGCCGACTTAAGTACAGGAGGACTGACACTCTAACTTTCAATGATTTGAACCTATCCTGTGAGTCCAGTTTTAGATTCCGATGCTTCACTTCAGGTTTACTGTATCCCGTGGCTGGCCGAAGTGGCCGTGCGGTTAAAGGCGCTGCAGTCTGGAACCGCAGGACAGCTACGGTCGCAGGTTCGAATCCTGCCTCGGGCATGGATGTTTGTGATGTCCTTAGGTTAGTTAGGTTTACCTAGTTCTAAGTTCTAGGGGACTAATGACCTCAGCAGTGGAGTCCCATAGTGCTCAGAGCCATTTGAACCATTTGTATCCCGTGGACCTTCGTATTGACGATGAAACACAGAAATTGCATCCGAATTTAATACAAAAGGCACAATGCCAACTTAAATACTAGAGAACTGACTCCCTAACTTTGTATGATTTGAACCTCTCCTGTGAGTCCAGTTTTAGATTACGATGCTTCACTTCAGATTTACTGTATCCCTAGGACCTTCTTATTGACGATGGTACACAGAAATTGCATCCGAATTTATTACAAAAGGCACAATGCGGACTTAAGTACAAGAGGACTGACACTCTAAATTTCTATGATATGAACCTCTCCTCTGAGTCCTGTTTCAGATTCCGATGCTTCACTTCAGGTTACCTGTATACCTTGGACTTTCTTATTGACTATGAAACACAGAAATTGCATCCGAATTTAATACAAAAGGCACAGTGCCGACTTAAGTACAAGAAGACTGACACTCTCACCTTCTATGATTTGAACCTCTCCTGTGAGTCCAGTTTTAGATTCCGATGCTTCACTTCAGGTTTACTGTATACTTTGGACCTTCTTATTGACGATGAAACACATAAATTGCATCCGAATTTAATACAAAAGGCACAATGCCGACTTAAGTACAAGAGGACTGACACTCTCACCTTCTATGATTTGAACCTCTCCTGTGAGTTCACTTTTAGATTCCGATGCTTCACTTCAGGTTTACTGTATACCTTGGACCTTCTTATTGACGATGAAACACAGAAATTGCATCCGAATTTAATACAAAAGGCACAATGCCGACTTAAGTACAAGAGGACTGACACTCAAACTGTCTATGGTTTGAACCTCTCCTGTGAGTCCACTTTTAGATTCCGATGCTTCACTTCAGATTTACTGTATCCCTTGGCCCTTCTTATTGACGATGATACACAGAAACTGCTTCCGAATTTAATACAAAAGGCACAATGTCGACTTAAGTACAAGAGTACTGACACTCTCACTTTCTATTATTTTAACCTCTCCCGCGAGTCCACTTTTAGATTCTGATGCTTCACTTCAGGTTTACTGTATCCCTTGTACCTTCTTATTGACGATGAAACACAGAAATTGCATCCGAATTTAATACAAAAGGCACAATGCCGACATAAGTAAAAGAGGACTGACACTCTAATTTCCTATAATTTGAACTTCTATTGTGAGTCCAGTTTTAGATTCCGATGCTTCACTTCAGGTTTACTGTGTCCCTTGGACCATCTTATTGACGATGAAACACAGAAATAGCATCCGAATTTAATACAAAAGGTTCAATGCCGTCTTAAGTACAAGAGGACTGATACTCCAACTTTCTATGATTTGAACCTCTCCTGTGAGTCCAGTTTCAGATTCCGATGCATCACATCAGGTTTACTGTATCGCTTGGACCTTCTTATTGACGATGAAAGACAGATATTGCAACCGAATTTAATACAAAAGGCACAATGCCGACATAAGTACAGGAGGACTGACACTCTAACTTTCAATGATTTGAACCTATCCTGTGAGTCCAGTTTTAGATTCCGATGCTTCACTTCAGGTTTACTGTATCCCGTGGACCTTCGTATTGACGATGAAACACAGAAATTGCATCCGAATTTAATAAAAAGGCACAATGCCAACTTAAATACTAGAGGACTGACTCCCTAACTTTGTATGATTTTAACCTGTCCTGTGAGTCCAGTTTTAGATTCCGATGCTTCACTTCAGATTTACTGTATCCCTAGGACCTTCTAATTGGCGATGGTACACAGAAATTGCATCCGAATTTATTACAAAAGGCACAATGCCGAATTAAGTACAAGAGGACTGACACTCTAACTTTCTATGATATGAACCTCTCCTCTGAGTCCTGTTTCAGATTCCGATGCTTCACTTCAGGTTACCTGTATACCTTGGACTTTCTTATTGACTATGAACCACAGAAAATGCATACGAATTTAATACAAAAAGCACAATGCCGACTTAAGTACAAGAGGACTGACACTCAAACTTTCAATGATTTGAACCTCTCCTGTGAGTCCAGTTTTACATTCCGATGCCTCACTTCAGGTCTACTGTATCCCTTGGACCTTCTTACTGACGATGAAACACAGAAATTGCATCCGAATTTAATACAAAAGGCAAGATGCCGACTTAAGTGCAAGAGGACTGACACTCTAACATTCTATGATATGAACCACTCCTGTGAGTGCAGTTTTATATTGCGATGCTTCCCTTCAGGTTTACTGTTTCCCTTGGACCATCTTATTTACGATAAAACACAAAAATTACATCCGAATTTAATACAAAAGGCACAATGCCGACTTAAGTACAAGAGGACTGACACTCTCACTTTCTATGATTTGAACCCCTCCTGTGAGTCCAGTTTTAGATTCCGATGCTTCACATCAGGTTTACTGTATCCATTGGACCTTCTTATTAACGATGAAAGACAGAAATTGCAACCGAATTTAATACAAAAGGCACAATGCCGACTTAAGTACAGGAGGACTGACACTCTAACTTTCAATGATTTGAACCTATCCTGTGAGTCCAGTTTTAGATTCCGATGCTTCACTTCAGGTTTACTGTATCCCGTGGCCGGCCGAAGTGGCCGTGCGGTTAAAGGCGCTGCAGTCTGGAACCGCAGGACCGCTACGGTCGTAGGTTCGAATCCTGCCTCGGGCATGGATGTTTGTGATGTCCTTAGGTTAGTTAGGTTTACCTAGTTCTAAGTTCTAGGGGACTAATGACCTCAGCAGTTGAGTCCCATAGTGCTCATAGCCATTTGAACCATTTGTATCCCGTGGACCATCGTATTGACGATGAAACACAGAAATTGCATCCGAATTTAATACAAAAGGCACAATGCCAACTTAAATACTAGAGAACTGACTCCCTAACTTTGTATGATTTGAACCTCTCCTGTGAGTCCAGTTTTAGATTACGATGCTTCACTTCAGATTTACTGTATCCCTAGGACCTTCTTATTGACGTTGGTACACAGAAATTGCATCCGAATTTATTACAAAAGGCACAATGCCGACTTAAGTACAAGAGGACTGACACTCTAACTTTCTATGATATGAACCTCTCCTCTGAGTCCTGTTTCAGATTCCGATGCTTCACTTCAGGTCACCTGTATACCTTGGACTTTCTTATTGACTATGAAACACAGAAATTGCATCCGAATTTAATACAAAAGGCACAGTGCCGACTTAAGTACAAGAAGACTGACACTCTCACCTTCTATGATTTGAACCTCTCCTGTGAGTCCAGTTTCAGATTCCGATGCTTCACATCAGGTTTACTGTATCCCTTGGACCTTCTTATTGACGATGAAAGACAGATATTGCAACCAAATTTAATACAAAAGGCATAATGCCGACTTAAGTACGGGAGGACTGACACTCTAACTTTCAATGATTTGAACCTATCCTGTGAGTCCAGTTTTAGATTCCGATGCTTCACTTCAGGTTTACTGTATCCCGTGGACATTCGTATTGACGATGAAACACAGAAATTGCATCCGAATTTAATACAAAAGGCACAATGCCAACTTAAATACTAGAGGACTGACTCCCTAACTTTGTATGATTTGAACCTCTCCTGTGAGTCCAGTTTTAGATTCCGATGCTTCACTTCAGATTTACTGTATCCCTAGGACCTTCGTATTGACGATGAAACCCAGAAATTGCATCCGAATTTAATACAAAAGGCACAATGCCTACTTAAATACTAGAGGACTGACTCCCTAACTTTGTATGATTTGAACCTCTCCTGTGAGTCCCGTTTTAGATTCCGATGCTTCACTTCAGATTTACTGTATCCCTAGGACCTTCTTATTGACGATGGTACACATAAATTGCATCCGAATTTATTACAAAAGGCACAATGCCGACTTAAGTACAAGAGGACTGACACTCTAACTTTCTATGATATGAACCTCTCCTCTGAGTCCTGTGTCAGATTCCGATGCTTCACTTCAGGTTACCTGTATACCTTGGACTTTCTTGTTGACTATGAAACACAGAAATTGCATCCGAATTTAATACAAAAAGCACAATGCCGACTTAAGTACAAGAGGACTGACACTCTACCCTTCTATGATTTGAACCTCTCCTGTGAGTCCACTTTTAGATTCCGATGCTTCACTTCAATTTTACTGTATACCTTGGACCTTCTTATTGACGATGAAACGCAGAAATTGCATCCGAATTTAATACAAAAGGCACAATGCCGACTTAAGTACAAGTGGACTGACACTCAAACTTTCTATGATTTGAACCTCTCCTGTGAGTCCAGTTTTAGATTCCGATGCCTCACTTTAGGTTTACTGTATACCTTGGACCTTCTTATTGACGATGAACCACAGAAATTGCATCCGAATTGAATACAAAAGGCACAATGCCGACTTAAGTACAAGAGGACTGACACTCTCACCTTCTATGATTTGAACCTCTCCTGTGAGTCCAGTTTTAGATTCCGATGCTTCACTTCAGGTTTACTGTTTAGTTCGGAACTTCTTATTGACGATGAAACACAGAAATTGCATCGGAATTAAATTCAAAAGGCACAATGCCGACTAATGTACAAGAGGATTGACACTCTAACTATCTATGATTTGTACTTCTCCTGTGAGTCTACTTTTAGATTCCGATGCTTTACTTCAGATTTACTGTATCCCTCGGACCTTCTTATTGACGATGATACACAGAAAGTGCTTCCAAATTTAATACAAAAGGCACAATGTCGACATAAATACAAGAGGACTGTCACTCTCACTATCTATTATTTCAACCTCTCCCGCGAGTCCAGTTTTAGATTCTGATGCTTCACTTCAGGTTTACTGTATCCCTTGTACCTTCTTGTTGACGATGAAACACAGAAATTGCATCCGAATTTAATACAAAAGGCACAATGCCGACGTAAGTACAAGAGGACTGACACTCTAATTTTCTATAATTTGAACTTCTATTGTGAGTCCAGTTTTAGATTCCGATGCTTCACTTCAGGTTTACTGTATCCCGTGGACCTTCGTGTTGATGATGAAACACATAAATTGTATCCGAATTTATTACAAAAGGCACAATGCCGACTTAAGTACAAGAGGACTGACACTCTAACTTTCTATCATATGAACCTCTCCTCTGAGTCCTGTTTCAGATTCCGATGCTTCACTTCAGGTTACCTCTATACCTTGGACTTTCTTATTGACTATAAAACACAGAAATTGAATCCGAATTTAATACAAAGGCACAGTGCCGAATTAAGTACAAGAAGACTGACACTCTCACCTTCTATGATTTGAACCTCTGCTGTGAGTCCAGTTTTAGATTCCGATGCTTCACTTCAGGTTTACTGTATACTTTGGACCTTCTTATTGACGATGAAACACGGAAATTGCATCCGAATTAAATACAAAAAGCACAATGCCGACTTAAGTACAAGAGGACTGACACTCTCACCTTCATGATTTGAACCTCTCCTGTGAGTCCAATTTTAGATTCCGATGCTTCACTTCAGGTTTACTGTATACCTTGGACCTTCTTATTGACGATGAAACGCAGGAATTGCATCCGAATTTAATACAAAAGGCACAATGCCGACTTAAGTACAAGTGGACTGACACTCAAACTTTCTATGATTTGAACCTCTCCTGTGAGTCCAGTTTTAGATTCCGATGCCTCTCTTTAGGTTCACTGTATACCTTGGACCTTCTTATTGACGATGAACCACAGAAATTGCATCCGAATTTAATACAAAAAGCACAATGCCGACTTAAGTACAAGAGGACTGACACTCTCACCTTCTATGATTTGAACCTCTCCTGTGAGTCCACTTTTAGATTCCGATGCTTCACTTCAGGTTTACTGTATACCTTGGATTTTCTTATTGACGATGAAACGCAGAAATTGCATCCGAATTTAATACAAAAGGCACAATGCCGACTTAAGTACAAGTGGACTGACACTCAAACTTTCTATGATTTGAACCTCTCCTGTGAGTCCAGTTTTAGATTCCGATGCCTCACTTTAGGTTTACTGTATACCTTGGACCTTCTTATTGACGATGAACCACAGAAATTGCATCCGAATTTAATACAAAAGGCACAATGCCGACTTAAGTACAAGAGGACTGACACTCTCACCTTCTATGATTTGAACCTCTCCTGTGAGTCCAGTTTTAGATTCCGATGCTTCACTTCAGGTTTACTGTTTAGTTCGGAACTTCTTATTGACGATGAAACACAGAAATTGCATCGGAATTAAATTCAAAAGGCACAATGCCGACTAATGTACAAGAGGACTGACACTCTAACTATCTATGATTTGAACTTCTCCCGTGAGTCCACTTTTAGGTTCCGATGCTTTACTTCAGATTTACTGTATCCCTCGGACCTTCTTATTGACGATGATATACAGAAAGTGCTTCCAAATTTAATACAAAAGGCACAATGTCGACATAAATACAAAAGGACTGTCACTCTCACTTTCTATTATTTTAACCTCTCCCGCGAGTCCAGTTTTAGATTCTGATTCTTCACTTCAGGTTTACTGTATCCCTTGTACCTTCTTATTGACGATGAAACACAGAAATTGCAACCGAATTTAATACAAAAGGCACAAAGCCGACATAAGTACTAGAGGACTGACACTCTAATTTTCTATAATTTGAACTTCTGTTGTGAGGCCAGTTTTAGATTCCGATGCTTCACTTCAGGTATACTGTATCCCGTGGACCTTCGTATTGACGATGAAACACATAAATTACATCCGAATTTATTACAAAAGGCACAATGCCGACTTAAGTACAAGAGGACTGACACTCTAACTTTCTATGATATGAACCTCTCCTCTGAGTCCTGTTTCAGATTCCGATGCTTCACTTCAGGTTACCTGTATACCTTGGACTTTCTTATTGACTATAAAACACAGAAATTGCATCCGAATTTAATACAAAGGCACAGTGCCGAATTAAGTACAAGAAGACTGACACTCTCACCTTCTATGATTTGAACCTCTCCTGTGAGTCCAGTTTTAGATTCCGATGCTTCACTTCAGGTTTACTGTATACTTTGGACCTTCTTATTGACGATGAAACACAGAAATTGCATCCGAATTAATTACAAAAAGCACAATGCCGACTTAAGTACAAGAGGACTGACACTCTCACCTTCCATGATTTGAACCTCTCCTGTGAGTCCACTTTTAGATTCCGATGCTTCACTTCAGGGTTACTGTATACCTTGGACCTTCTTATTGACGATGAAACGCAGAAATTGCATCGGAATTAAATTCAAAAGGCACAATGCCGACTAATGTACAAGAGGACTGACACTCTAACTATCTATGATTTTAACGTCTCCTGTGAGTCCAGTTTTAGATTCCGAAGCTTCACTTCAGGTTTACTGTATCCCTTGGACCTTCTTATTGACGATGAGACACAGAAACTGCTTCCGAATTTGTTACTAAAGGCACAATGCCGACTAAAGAACAATAGGACTGACACTCTAACTTTCTATGATTTGAACCTCTCCTGTGAGTGCACTTTTAGATTCCGATGCTTCACTTCAGATTTACTGTATCCCTCGGACCTTCTTATGGACGATGATACACAGAAAGTGCTTCCGAATTTAATACAAAATGCACAATGTCGACATAAGTACAAGAGGACTGTCACTCTCACTTTCTATTATTTTAACCTCTCCCACGAGTCCAGTTTTAGATTCTGATGCTTCACTTCAGGTTTACTGTATCCCTTGTACCTTCTTATTGACGATGAAACACAGAAATTGCATCCGAATTTAATACAAAAGGCACAATGCCGACATAAGTACAAGAGGACTGACACTCTAATTTTCTATAATTTGAGCTTCTATTGTGAGTCCAGTTTTAGATTCCGATGCTTCACTTCAGGTTTACTGTATCCCTTGGACCATCTTATTTACGATGAAACACAGAAATAACATCCGAATTTAATACAAAAGGCTCAATGCCGTCTTAAGTACAAGAGGACTGATACTCTAACTTTCTATGATTTGAACCTCTCCTGTGAGTCCAGTTTCAGATTCCGATGCTTCACATCAGGTTTACTGTATCCCTTGGACCTTCTTATTGACGATGAAAGACAGATATTGCCACCGAGTTTAATACAAAAGGCACAATGCCGACTTAAGTACAAGAGGACTGACACTCAAACTTTCTATGATTTGAACCTCTCCTGTGAGTCCAGTTTTAGATTCCGATGCCTCACTTTAGGTTGACTGTATACCTTGGACCTTATTGACGATGAACCACAGAAATTGCATCCGAATTTAATACAAAAGGCACAATGCCGACTAAAGTACAAGAGGACTGACACGCTCACCCTCTATGATTTGAACCTCTCCTGTGAGTCCAGTTTTAGATTCCGATGCTTCACTTCAGGTTAACTGTATACTTTGGACCTTCTTATTGACGATGAAACACAGAAATTGCATCCGAATTCAATACAAAAGGCACAATGCCGACTTAAGTACAAGCGGACTGACACTCTCACCTTCTATGATTTGAGCCTCTCCTGTGAGTCCAGTTTTAGATTCCGATGCTTCACTTCAGGTTTACTATATACCTTGGACCTTCTTATTGACGATGAAACACAGAAATTGCATCCGAATTTAATACAAAAGGCACAATGCCGACTTAAGTACAAGAGGACTGACACTCAAACTTTCTGTGATTTGAACCTCTCCTGTGAGTCCAGTTTTAGATTCCGATGCCTCACTTTAGGTTTACTGTATCCCTTGGACCTTCTTATTGACGATGAACCACAGAAATTGCATCCGAATTTAATACAACAGGCACAATGCCGACCAAAGTACAAGAGGACTGACACGCTCACCTTCTATGATTTGAACCTCTCCTGTGAGTCCAGTTTTAGATTCCGATGCTTCACTTCAGGTTTACTGTTTAGTTCGTAACTTCTTATTGACGATGAAACACAGAAATTGCATCGGAATTAAATTCAAAAGGCACAATGCCGACTTATGTACAAGAGGACTGACACTCTAACTATCTATGATTTGAACGTCTCCTGTGAGTCCAGTTTTAGATTCCGAAGCTTCACTTCAGGTTTACTGTATCCCTTGGACCTTCATATTGACGATGAAACACAGAAACTGCTTCCGAATTTGTTACAAAAGGCACAATGCCGACTAAAGTACAATAGGACTGACACTCTAACTTTCTATGACTTGAACCGCTCCTGTGAGTCCACTTATAGATTCCGATGCTTCACTTCAGATTTACTGTATCCCTTGGACCTTCTTATTGACGATGATACACAGAAAGTGCTTCCGAATTTAATACAAGAGGCACAATGTCGACATAAGTACAAGAGGACTGACACTCTCACTTTCTATTATTTTAACCTCTCCTGCGAGTCCAGTTTTAGATTCCGATGCTTCACTTCAGGTTTACTGTATCCCTTGTTCCTTCTTATTGATGATGAAACACAGAAATTGCATCCGTATTTAATACAAAAGGCACAATGCCGACATAAGTACAAGAGGACTGACACTCTAATTTTCTATAATTTGAACTTCTATTGTGAGTCCAGTTTTCGATTCCGATGCTTCACTTCAGGTTTACTGTATCCCTTGGACCTTCTTATTGAAGATGAAACACAGAAACTGCATCCGAATTAATACAAAAGGCACAATGCCGACTTAAGTACAAGAGGACCCACACTATAACATTCTATGATTTGAACCTCTTCTGTGAGTCCAGTTTTAAATTCCGATGCTTCACTTCAGGTTTACTGTATACCTCGGAACTTCTTATTGACGATGGAACACAGATATCGCATCGGAATTAAATTCAAATGGCACAATGCCGACTTAAGTACAAGAGGACTGACACTCTAACTTTCAATGATTTGAACCTCTCCTGTGAGTCCAGTTTTAGATTCCGATGCTTCACTTCAGGTTTACTGTACCCCTTGGACCTTCTTATTGACGATGAAACACAGAAACTGCATTCGATTTAATACAAAAGGCACAATGCCGACTTAAGTACAAGTGGACTGACACTCTCACTTTCTATGATATAAACCTCTCCTGTGAGTCCAGTTTTAAATTCCGATGCTTCACTTCAGGTTTACTGTATCCCTTGTACCTTCTTATTGACGATGAAACACAGAAATTGCATCCGAATTTAATACAAAGGGCACAATGCCGACTTAAGTGCAAGAGGACTGACACTCTCACTTTCTATGATTTGAACCTCTCCCATTAGTCCAGTTTTAGATTGCGATGCTTCACTTCAGGTTTACTGTATCCCTTGTAAGTTCTTATTAACGATGAAACACAGAAATTGCATCCGAATTCAATACAAAGGCACAATGCCAACTTAAGCACAAGAGGACTGACATCCTAACTTTCTATGATTTGAACCTCTCCTGTGAGTCCAGTTTTAGATTCCGATTCTTCACTTCAGGTTTACTGTATACCTTGGACCTTCTTATTAATGATGAAACACAGATATTGCATCCGAATTTAATACAAAAGGCACAATGCCGACTTAAGTGCATTAGGACTGACACTCTAACATTCTATGATTTGAACCTCGCCTGAGAGTCCAGTTTTAGATTCCGATGCTTCACTTCAGGTTTACTGTATCCCTTGGACCATCTTATTGACGATGAAA
Source organism: Schistocerca americana (assembly GCF_021461395.2). NCBI lineage: Eukaryota > Metazoa > Arthropoda > Insecta > Orthoptera > Acrididae > Schistocerca > Schistocerca americana. The sequence continues at coordinate 71,875,693 of NC_060130.1, read as the reverse complement.
CTTAGAAATTGCATCCGAATTTCATACAAAAGGCACAATGCCGCCATAAGTACAAGAGGACTGACACTCTCACTTTCTATGATTTGAACCTCTCCTGTGAGTCCAGTTTTAGTTTCCGATGCTTCACTTCAGGTTTACTGTATCGCTTGGACCTTCTTATTGACGACGAAAGACAGAAATTGCAACCGAATTTAATACAAAAGGCCTAATGCCGACTTAGGTACAGGTGGACTGACACTCTAACTTTCAATGATTTCAACCTATCCTGTGAGTCCAGTTTTAGATTCCGATGCTTCACTTAAGGTTTACTGTATACCTCGGAACTTCTTATTGACGATGGAACACAGACATAGCATCGGAATTAAATTCAAAACGCACAATGCCGACTTAAGTACAAGAGGACTGACATTCCAACTTCCTATGATTTGAACCTCTCCTGTGAGTCCAGTTTTAGAGTCCGATGCTTCACTTCAGGTTTACAGTATCCCTTGAACCTTCTTATTGACGATGAAACACAGAAACTGCATCCGAATTTAATACAAAAGGCACAATGCCGACTTCAGTACAAGAGGACTGACACTCTCACTTTCTATTATTTAAACCTCTCCTGTGAGTCCAGTTTCAGATTCCGATGCTTCACTTTGGGTTTACTATATCCCTTGGACCTTCTTATTGACGATGAAACACAAAAATTGCATCCGAATTTAATACAAAGGCACAATGCCGACTTAAGTACAAGAGGACTGACACTCTCACTTTCTATGATTTGAACCTTACTGTGAGTCCAGTTTTGGATTCCGATGCTTCAGGGTTACTGTATCCCTTGGACCTTCTTATTGACGATGAAGCACAGAAATTGCATCCGAATTTAATACAAAAGGCACAATGCCGACTTAGGTACAAGAGGACTGACACTCTAACTTTCTATGATTTGAACCTCTTCGGTGAGTCCAGTTTTAGATTCCGATGCTTCACTTCAGGTTTACTGTATACCTCGGAACTTCTTATTGACGATGGAACACAGATATCGCATCGGAATTAAATTCAAATGGCACAATGCCGACTTAAGTGCAAGAGGACTGACACCCTAACTTTCAATGATTTGACCTCTCCTGTGAGTCGAGTTTTAGATTCCGATGCTTCACTTCAGGTTTACTGTATCCCTTGGACCTTCTTATTGACGATGAAACACAGAAACAGCATCCGAATTAATACAAAAGTCACAATGCCGACTTAAGTACAAGAGGACTGACACTCTCACTTTCTATGATATAAACCTCTCCTGTGAGTCCAGTTTTAGATTCCGATGCTTCACTTCAGGTTTACTGTATCCCTTGTACCTTCTTATTGACGATGAAACACAGAAATTGCATCCGAATTTAATACAAAAGGCACAATGCCGACTTAAGTACAAGCGGACGGACACTCTCACTTTCTATGATTTGAACCTCTCCCATGAGTCCAGTTTTAGATTCCGATGCTTCACTTCAGGTTTACTGTATCCCTTGTAACTTCTTATTAACGATGAAACACAGACATAGCATCGGAATTTAATACAAAAGGCACAATGCCAACTTAAGCACAAGAGGACTGACACTCTCACCTTCTACGATTTGAACCTCTCCTGTGGGTCCAGTTTTAGATTCCGATGCTTCATTTCAGGTTTACTGTATACCTTGGACCTTCTTATTGACGATGAAACACAGAAATTGCATCTGTTTTTAATACAAACGGCACAATGCCGACTTAAGTACAAGAGGACTGACACTCTAACTTTCTATGATTGGAACCTCTCCTGTGAGTCCAGTTTTAGATTCCGATTGTTCACTTCAGGTTTACTGTATCCCTTGGACCTTCTTATTAATGACGAAACACAGAAATTGCATCCGAATTTAATACAAAAGTCACAATGCCGACTTAAGTACAAAAGGACTGACACTCTAACATTCTATGATTTGAACCTCGCCTGTGAGTCCAGTTTTAGATTCCGATGCTTCACTTCGGGATTACAGTATCCCTTGGACCTTCTTATTGACGATGAAACACAGAAACTGCATCCGAATTTAATACAAAAGGCACAATGCCGACTTAAGTACAAGAGGACTGACACTCTCACTTTCTATTATTTAAACCTCTCCTGTGAGTCCAGTTTTAGATTCCGATGCTTCACTTCAGGTTTACTGTATCCCTTGTACCTTCTTATTAACGATGAAACACAGAAATTGCATCCGAATTTATTACAAAAGTCACAATGCCGACTTAAGTACAAGAGGACTGACACTCTAACTTTCTATGATATGAACCTCTCCCGTGAGTCCAGTTTCAGATTCCGATGCTTCACTTTAGATTACCTGTATACCTTGGACTTTCTTATTGACTATGAAACACAGAAATTGCATCCGAATTTAATACAAAAGGCACAGTGCCGACTTAAGTACAAGAGGACTGACATTCTCACTTTCTATGATTTGAACCTCTCCTGTGAGTCCAGTTTTAGATTCCGATGCCTCACTTCAGGTTTACTGTATCCCTTGGACCTACTTATTGACGATGAAACACTGAAATTGCATCCGAATTTAATACCAAAGGCACAATTCCGTCTTAAGTACAAGAGGACTGACACTCTAACTTTCTATGATTTGAACCTCTCCTGTGAGTCCAGTTTTAGATTCCGATTCTTCACTTCAGGTTTACTGTATCCCTTGGACCTTCTTATTAACGATGAAACACAGAAATCGCATCGGAATTTAATACAAAAGGCACAATGCCGACTTAAGTACAGGAGGACTGACACTCTAACTTTCAATGATTTGAACCTAACCTGTGAGTCCAGTTTTAGATTCTGATGCTTCACTTCAGGTTTACTGTATCCCTTGGACCTTCTTATTCACGATGAAGCACAGAAATTAAATCGGAATTAAATTCAAAAGGCACAATGCCGACTTAAGTACAAGAGGACTGTCACTCCTACTTTCTATGATTTGAACCTCTCCTGTGAGTCCAGTTTTAGATTCCGATGCTTCACTTCAGGTTTACTGTATCCCTTGGACCTTCTTATTGACGATGAAACACAGAAATTGCATCCGAATTTAATACAAAAGGCACAATGCCGACTTAAGTACAAGAGGACTGACACTCTCACTTTCTATGATTTAAACCTCTCCTGTAAGGCCAGTTTTAGATTCCGATGCTTCACTTCAGGTATACGGTATGCCTTGTACCTTCTTATTAACGATGAAACACAGAAATTGCATCCGAATTTATTACAAAGTTCACAATGCCGACTTAAGTACAAGAGGACTGACACTCTAACTTTCTATGATTTGAACCTCTCCTGTGAGTCCAGTCTCAGTTTCCGATGCTTCACTTCAGGTTACCTGTATACCTTGGACTTTCGTATTGACTATGAAACACAGAAATTGCATTCGAATTTAATACAAAAAGCACATTGCCGACTTAAGTACAAGAGGACTGACGCTCCCACCTTCAATGATTTTAACCTCTCCTGTGAGTCCAGTTTTAGATTCCGATGCTTCACTTCAGGTTTACTGTATACCTTGCACCTTCTTATAGACGATCAAACACAGAAATTGCATCCGAATTTAATACAAAAGGCACAATGACGACTTAAGTACAAGAGGACTGACACTCAAACTTTCAATGATTTGAACCTCTCCTGTGAGTTAAGTTTTAGATTCCGATGCCTCACTTCAGGTCTACTGTATCCCTTGGACCTTCTTACCGACGATGAAACACAGAAATTGCATCCGAATTTAATACAAAAGGCACAATGCCGACTTAAGTACAAGAGGACTGACATTCTAACTTTCTATGATTTGAACGTCTCCTGTGAGTCCAGTTTTAGATTACGAAGCTTCACTTCAGGTTTACTGTATCCCTTGTGCCTTCTTATTGACGATGAAACACAGAAATTGCATCCGAATTTAATACAAAAGCACAATGCCGACTTATGTACAAGAGGACTGACTCTCTAACTCTCTATGATTTGAACCTCTCCTGTGAGTCCAGTTTTAGATTCCGATGCATCACTTCAGGTTTCCTGTAAACCTTGGAACTTCTTATTGACGATGAAACACAGAAAATGCATCGGAATTAAATTCAAAAGGCACAATGCCGACTTAAGTACAAGAGGACTGACACACTAACTTTATATGATTTGAACCTCTCCTGTGTCCCCAGTTTTAGATTCCGATGCTTTACTTCAAGTTTTCTGTATCCCATGGACTTTCTTATTGACGATGAAACACAGAAATTGCATCCAAACGTAATACAAAAGGCACAATGCCGTCTTAAGTACAAGAGGACTGACACTCTCACTTTCTATTATTTGAACCTCTCCTGTGACCCCAGTTATAGATTCCGATTCTTCACTTCTGGTTTACTGTATCCCTTGGACCTTCTTATTGACGATGAAATACAGAAATTAAATCCCAATTTAATACATAATGCACAATGCCGACTTAAGTACAAGAGTGATGACACTCTAACTTTCTATGATTTGAACCTCTCCTGTGAGTACAGTACAGATTCCGATGCTTTACTTCAGGTTTACTGTATCCCTTGGACCTCCTTATTGACGATGAAACACAGAAATTGCATCCGAATTTAATACAAAAGGCACAATGAAGACTTAAGTACAAGACGAATGACACACTAACTATCTATGATTTGAACCTCTCCTGTGAGTCCAGTTTTAGATTCCGATGCCTCTCTTCAGGTTTACTGTATCCCTTGGACCTTCTTATTGACCATGAAATACAGAAATTAAATCCGAATTTAATACATAATGCACAATGCCGACTTAAGTACAAGTGGACTGACACTCTAACTTTCAATGATTTGAACCTCTCCTGTGATTCCAGTACAGATTCCGATGCTTTACTTCAGGTTTACTGTATCCCTTGGACCTTCTTATAGACGATGAAACACAGAAATTGAATCCGAATTTAATAAAAAAGGCACAATGCCGACTTAAGTACAAAAGGACTGACACTCTCACTTTCTATGATTTGAACCTCTCCTGTGAGTCCAGTTTTAGATTCCGAAGCTTCACTTAAGGTTTACTGTATCCCTTGGACCATCGTATTGACGATGAATCACAGAAATTGCATCCTAATGTAATACGAAAGGCACAATACCGACCTAAGTACAAGAGGACTGACACTCTCAATTTCTATGATTTGAACCTCTCCTGCAAGTCCAGTTTAAGATTCCGATGCTTCACTTGAGGTTTACTGTATCCCTTGTACCTTCTTATTGACGATGAAACACAGAAATTGCATCCGAATTTAATACAAAAGGCACAATGCCGACTTAAGTACAAGAGGACTGACACTCTAACTTTCTATTATTTGAATCACTCCTGTGAGTCCAGTTTTAGAATCCGATGCTTCCCTTCATGTTTACTGTTTCCTTTGGACCTTCTTATTGACGATGAAACACAGAAACTGCATCCGAATTTACTACAAAAGGCACAATGCCGACTTAAGTACAAGAGGCCTGTCACTCTCACCTTCTATGATAGGAACCGCTCCTGTGAGTCCAGTTTTAGATTCCGATGCTTCATTTCAGGTTTACTGTATCCCATGGACCTTCTTATTGACGATGAAACACAGAAATTGCATCCGAATTTAATACAATAGGCACAATGCCGACTTAAACACAAGAGGACTGACACTCTCACTTTCTATGATTTGAACCTCTCCCGTGAGTCCAGTTTTAGATTCCGATGCTTCACTTCAGGTTTCCTGTATACCTTGGACTTTCTTATTAACTATGAAACTCAGAAATTTCAGCCGAATTTAATACAAATAGCACAATGCCGACATAAGTACAAGAGGACTGACACTCTCACCTTCTATGATTTGAACCTCTCCTGTGAGCCCAGTTTTCGATTCCGATGCTTCACTTCAGGTTTACTGTATACCTTGGACCTTGTTATTGACGATGAAACACAGAAATTGCATCCGAATTAAATACTAAAGGCACAATGCCGACTTAAGTACATGAGGACTGACTCTCTAACTTTCTATGATTTGAACCTCTCCTGTGAGTCCAATTTTTGATTCCGATGATTCACTCCAGGTTTACTGTATCCCTTGGATCTTCTTATTGACGATGAAACACAGAAACTCCATCCGAAGTAATTACAAAATGCACAATGCCGACTTAAGTACAAGAGGACTGACACTCTAACTTTCTATGATTTGAACCTCTCCTGTGAGTCCAGTACAGATTCCGATGCTTTACTTCAGGTTTACTGTATCCCTTGGAAATTCTTATTGACGATGAAACACAGAAATTGCATCCGAATTTAAAACAAAGGCACAATGCGCGACTTAAGTACAAGAGGACTGACACTCTCACTTTCTATGATTTGAACCTCTCCTGTAAGTCTAGTTTAAGATTCCGATGCTTAACTTGAGGTTTACTGTATCCCTTGTACCTTCTTATTGACGATGAAACACAGAAATTGCATCCGAATTTAATACAAAAGGCACAATGCCGACTTAAGTGCAAGAGGACTGACACTCTAACTTTCTATGAATTGAACCACTCCTGTGAGTCCAGTTTTAGAATCCGATGCTTCACTTCATGTTTACTGTATCCCTTGGACCTTCTTATTGACGATGAAACACAGAAACTGCATCCGAATTTAATACAAAAGGCACAATGCCGACGTAAGTACAAGAGGACTGACACTCTCTCTTTGTAAGATTTGAACCTCTCCTGTAAGTCCAGTTTTAGATTCCGATGCTTCACTTCAGGTTTACTGTATCCCATGTACTTTCATATTGACGATGAAACACAGAAATATCATCCGAATTTAATACAAAAGGCACAATGCCGACTTAAGTACAAGAGGATTGACACTCTCACTTTCTATGATTTGAACCTATCCTGTAAGTCCAGTATTAAATTCCGATGCTTCACTTCAGGTTTGCCGTATACCTTGGAACTTCTTATTGACGATGAAACACAGAAATTGCATCGGAATTAGATTCAAAAAGCACAATGCCGACTTAAGTACAAGAGGACTGACACTCTAACTTTCTACGATTTGAACCTCTCCTGTAAGTCCAGCTTTAGATTCCGATGCTTCACTTCAGGTTCACTGTATCCCTTTGACCTTCATATTGACGATGAAACACAGAACTTTATCCGAATTTAATACAAGAGGCACAATGCTGACATAAGTACAAGAGGACTGACACCCTCACTTTCTATGATTTAAACCTCTCCTGGTAGTCCAGTTTTAGATTCTGATGCTTCGCGGTTACTATATCCCTTGGACCTTCTTATTGACGATGAAACACAGAAATTGCATCCGAATTTAATACAAAAGGCACAATGCCGACTTAAGTACAAGAGGACTGACACTCTCACTTTCTATGATTTGAATGTCTCCCGTGCGTCCAGTTTTAGATTCCGATGCTTCACTTCAGGTTTACTGTATCCCCTGTACCTTCTTATTAACGATGAAACACAGAAATTGCATCCGAATTTAATACAAAAGGCACAATGCAGACTTAAGTACAAGAGGACTGACACTCTAACTTTCTATGATTTGAAATTCTCCTGTGAGTCCAGTTTTAGATTCCGATGCTTCACTTCAGGTTTTCTGTATACCTTGGACTTTCTTATTGACTATGAAACTCAGAAATTGCATCCGAATTTAATACAAAAGGCACAATGCCGACTTAAGTACAAGAGGACTGACTCGCCAACTTTCTATGATTTGAACCTCTCCTGTGAGTCCAGTTTTAGATTCCGATGCCTCACTACAGGTTTACTGTATCCCTTGGACCATCTTATTGACGATGAAACACAGAAATTGCATCCGAATTTAATACAAAAGGCACAATGCCGACTTAAGTACAAGGCGACTGACACTCCCACTTTCTATGATTCGAACCTCTCTTGTGAGTCCAGTTCTAGATTCCGATGCTTCACTTCAGGTTTACTGTATCCCTTGTACCTTCTTAATGACGATGAAACACAGAAATTGCATCCGAATTTAATACAAAAGGCACAATGCCGACTTAAGTACAAGGGGACTGACAATCTCACTTTCTATGATTTGAACCTCTCCTGTGAGTCCAGTACAGATTCCGTTGCTTTACTTCAGGTTTACTGTTTCCCTTGGACCTTTTTATTGACGATGAAACACAGAAATTGCATCCGAATTTAATACAAAATGCACAATGCCGACTTAAGTACAAGAGGACAGACACTCTAACTATCTATGATTTGAACCTTTCCTGTGAGTCCAGTTTTAGATTCCGATGCCTCACTTCAGGTTTACTGTATCCCTTGGACCTTCTTATTGACGATGAAATACAGAAACTCCATCCGAAGTAATTACAAAATGCACAATGCCGACTTAAGTACAAGAGGACTGACACTCTAACTTTCTATGATTTGAACCTCTCCTGTGAGTCCAGTACAGATTCCGATGCTTTACTTCAGGTTTACTGTATCCCTTGGAAATTCTTATTGACGATGAAACACAGAAATTGCATCCGAATTTAAAACAAAGGCACAATGCCGACTTAAGTACAAGAGGACTGACACTCTCACTTTCTATGATTTGAATCCCTCCTGTAAGTCTAGTTTAAGATTCCGATGCTTAACTTCAGGTTTACTGTATCCCTTGTACCTTCTTATTGACGATGAAACACAGAAATTGCATCCGAATTTATTACAAAAGGCACAATGCAGACTTAAGTACAAGAGGACTGACACTCTAACTTTCTATGATTTGAACCTCTCCTAGGAGTCCAGTTTTAGATTCCGATGCTTCACTTCAGGTTTTCTGTATACCTTGGACTTTCTTATTGACTATGAAACTCAGAAATTGCATCCGAATTTAATACAAAAGGCACAATGCCGACTTAAGTACAAGAGGACTGACTCGCCAACTTTCTATGATTTGAACCTCTCCTGTGAGTCCAGTTTTAGATTCCGATGCCTCACTACAGGTTTACTGTATCCCTTGGACCATCTTATTGACGATGAAACACAGAAATTGCATCCGAATTTAATACAAAAGGCACAATGCCGACTTAAGTACAAGGGGACTGACACTCCCACTTTCTATGATTCGAACCTCTCTTGTGAGTCCAGTTCTAGATTCCGATGCTTCACTTCAGGTTTACTGTATCCCTTGGACCTTCTTATTGACGATGAAACACAGAAATTGCATCGCAATTTAATACAAAAGGCACAATGCCGACTTAAGTACAAGAGGACAGACACTCTAACTATCTATGATTTGAACCTTTCCTGTGAGTCCAGTTTTAGATTCCGATGCCTCACTTCAGGTTTACTGTATCCCTTGGACCTTCTTATTGACGATGAAATACAGAAACTCCATCCGAAGTAATTACAAAATGCACAATGCCGACTTAAGTACAAGAGGACTGACACTCTAACATTCTATGATTTGAACCACTCCTGTGAGTCCAGTACAGATTCCGATGCTTTACTTCAGGTTTACTGTATCCCTTGGACATTCTTATTGACGATGAATCACAGAAATTGCATCCGAATTTAAAACAAAGGCACAATGCCGACTTAAGTACAAGAGGACTGACACTCTCACTTTCTATGATTTGAACCTCTCCTGTAAGTCTAGTTTAAGATTCCGATTCTTAACTTCAGGTTTACTGTATCCCTTGTACCTTCTTATTGACGATGAAACACAGAAATTGCATCCGAATTTAATACAAAAGGCACAATGCCGACTTAAGTACAAGAGGACTGACACTCTCACTTTCTATGATTTGAACCTCTCCTGTAAGTCCAGTTTTAGATTCCGATGCTTCACTTCAGGTTTGCTGTATACCTTGGAACTTGTTATTGACGATGAAACACAGAAATTGCATCGGAATTAAATTCAAAAGTCACAATGCCGACTTAAGTACAAGAGGACTGACACTCTAACTTTCTATGAATTGAACCACTCCTGTGAGTCCAGTTTTAGAATCCGATGCTTCACTTCATGTTTACTGTATCCCTTGGACCTTCTTATTGACGATGAAACACAGAAACTGCATCCGAATTTAATGCAAAAGGCTCAATGCCGACTTAAGTACAAGAGGCCTGACACTCTCACTTTCTATGATAGGAACCGCTTCTGTGAGTCCAGTTTTAGATTCCGATGCTTCATTTCAGGTTTACTGTATCCCTTGTACCTTCTTATTAACGATGAAACACAGAATTTGCATCCGGATTTTTATACAAAAGGCATAATGCCGACTTAAGTACAAGAGGACTGACACTCTAACTTTCTATGATTTGAACCTCTCCTGTGAGTCCAGTTTTAGATTCCGATGCTTCACTTCAGGTTTCCTGTATACCTCGGACTTTCTTATTGACTATGAAACTCAGAAACACCATCCGAATTTAATACTAAAGGCACAATGCCGACGTAAGTACAAGAGGACTGACACTCTCTCTTTGTAAGATTTGAACCTCTCCTGTAAGTCCAGTTTTAGATTCCGATGCTTCACTTCAGGTTTACTGTATCCCATGTACTTTCTTATTGACGATGAAACACAGAAATATCATCCGAATTTAATACAAAAGGCACAATGCTGACTTAAGTACAAGAGGACTGACACCCTCACTTTCTATGATTTAAACCTCTCCTGGTAGTCCAGTTTTAGATTCCGATGCTTCGGGGTTACTATATCCCTTGGACCTTCTTATTGACGATGAAACACAGAAATTGCATCCGAATTTAATACAAAAGGCACAATGCAGACTTAAGTACAAGAGGACTGACACTCGAACTTTCTATGATTTGAACATCTCCTGTGAGTCCAGTTTTAGATTCCGATGCTTCACTTCAGGTTTCCTGTATACCTTGGACTTTCTTATTGACTATGAAACTCAGAAATAGCATCCGAATTTAATACAAAAGGCACAATGCCGACTTAAGTACAAGAGGACTGACTCGCTAACTTTCTATGATTTGAACCTCTCCTGTGAGTCCAGTTTTAGATTCCGATGCCTCACTACAGGTTTACTGTATCCCTTGGACCATCTTATTGACGATGAAACACAAAGTTGCATCCGAATTTAATACAAAAGGCACAATGCCGACTTAAGTACAAGGGGACTGACACTCCCACTTTCTATGATTCGAACCTCTCTTGTGAGTCCAGTTCTAGATTCCGATGCTTCACTTCAGGTTTACTGTATCCCTTGGACCTTCTTATTGACGATGAAACACAGAAATTGCATCGGAATTTAATACAAAAGGCACAATGCCGACTTAAGTACAAGAGGACTGACAATCTAACTTTCAATAATTTGAACCTCTCCTGTGAGTCCAGTTTTAGATTCCGATGCTTCACTTCAGGTTTACTGTATCCCTTGGACCTTCGTATTGACGATGAAACACAGAAATTGCATCCGAATTTACTACAAAAGGCACAATGCCGACCTAAGTACAAGAGGACTGACACTCTAACTTTCTATGATTTAAGCCTCTCCTGTGAGTCCAGTTTTAGATTCCGATGCTTCACTTCAGGTTTCCTGTATACCTTAGACTTTCTTATTGACGATGAAACACAGAAATTGAATCTGAATTTAATACAAAAGGCACAATGCCGACATAAGTACGAGAGGACTGACTCTCTAACTTTCTATGATTTGAACCTCTCCTGTGAGTCCAGTTTAAATTCCGATGCCTCACTTCAGGTTAACTGTATCCCTTGGAAATTCTTATTGATGATGAAACACAGAAATTGCATCGGAATTTAATACAAAAGGCACAATGCCGACTTAAGTGCAAGAGGACTGACACTCTAACATTCTATGATTTGAACCTCACCTGAGAGTCCAGTTTTAGATTCCGATGCTTCACTTGAGGTATACTGTATCCCTTGTACCTTCTTATTGACGATGAAACACAGAAATTGCATCTGAATTTAATACACAAGGCACAATGCCGACTTAAGTACAAGAGGACTGACACTCTAACTTTCAATAATTTGAACCTCGCCTGTGAGTCCAGTTTTACATTGCGATGCTTCACTTCAGGTTTACTGTATCCCTAGGCCCTTCGTATTGACGATGAAACACAGAAATTGCATCCGAATTTAATACAAAAGGCACAATGCCGACTTAAATACAAGAGGACTGATACTCTAACTTTCTATGATTTGAACCACTCCTGTAAGTCCAGTTTCAGATACCAATGCTTCACTTCAGGTATACTGTATCCCTTGGACCTTCTTATTGACGATGAGACACAGAAATTGCATCCGAATTTAATACAAAAGGCACAATGCCGACATAAGTACAAGAGGACTGACTCTCTAACTTCCTATGATTTGAACCTCTCCTGTGAGTCCAGTTTTAGATTCCGATGCTTCACTTCAGGTTTTCTGTATGCCTTGGACTTTCTTATTGACTATGAAACACAGAAATTGCATCCGAACTTAATACAAATGGCACAATGCCGACTTAAGTACAAGAGGACTGACACTTTCACTTTCTATGATTTGAACCTCTCCTGTGAGTCCAGTTTTAGATTCCGATGCTTCACTTCAGGTTTACTGTATACCTTGGACTTTCTTATTAACTATGAAACTCAGAAATTGCAGCCGAAGTTAATACAAAAAGCACAATGCCGACTTAAGTACAAGAGGACTGACACTCTCACCTTCTATGATTTCACCTCTCCTGTGAGCCCAGTTTTCGATTCCGATGCTTCACTTCAGGTTTACTGTATACCTTGGACCTTGTTATTGACGATGAAACACAGAAATTGCATCCGAATTTAATACTAAAGGCACAATGCCGACTTAAGTACATGAGTACTGACTCTCTAACTTTCTATGATTTGAACCTCTCCTGTGAGTCCAATTTTAGATTCCGATGCCTCACTCCAGGTTTACTGTATCCCTTGGACCTTCTTATTGACGATGAAACACAGAAATTGCATCGGAAATTAATACAAAATGCACAATGCCGACTTAAGTACAAGAGGACTGACACTCTAACATTCTATGATGTGAACCTCTAATGTGAGTCCAGTTTTAGATTCCGATGCTTCACTTCAGGTTTACTGTATGCCTTGGACCATCTTAATGACGATGAAACACAGAAATTGCATCCGAATTTAATACAAAAGGCACAATGCCGACTTAAGTACAAAGGGAATGACAATCTCACTTTCTATGATTTGAACCTCTCCTGTGAGTCCAGTACAGATTCCGATGCTTTACTTCAGGTTTACTGTATCCCTTGGACCTTTTTATTGACGATGAAACACAGAAATTGCATCCGAATTTAATACAAAAGGCACAATGCCGACTTAAGTACAAGAGGACCGACACTCTAAATATCTATGATTTGAACCTTTCCTGTGAGTCCAGTTTTAGATTCCGATGCCTCACTTCAGGTTTACTGTATCCCTTGGACCTTCTTATTGACGATGAAATACAGAAACTCCATCCGAAGTTAATACAAAATGCACAATGCCGACTTAAGTACAAGAGGACTGACACTCTAACTTTCTATGACGAACCTCTCCTGTGAGTCCAGTACAGATTCCGATGCTTTACTTCAGGTTTACTGTATCCCTTGGACATTCTTATTGACGATGAATGACAGAAATTGCATCCGAATTTAAAACAAAAGGCACAATGCCGACTTAAGTACAAGAGGACTGACACTCTCACTTTCTATGATTTGAACCTCTCCTGTAAGTCTAGTTTAAGATTCCGATGCTTCACTTCAGGTTTACTGTATCCCTTGTACCTTCTTATTGACGATGAAACACAGAAATTGCATCCGAATTTAATACAAAAGGCACAATGCCGACTTAAGTACAAGAGGACTGACACTCTCACTTTCTATGATTTGAACCTCTCCTGTAAGTCCAGTATTAGATTCCGATGCTTCACTTCAGGTTTGCTGTATACCTTGGAACTTGTTATTGACGATGAAACACAGAAATTGCATCGGAATTAAATTCAAAAGGCACAATGCCGACTTAAGTACAAGAGGACTGACACCCTCACTTTCTATGATTTAAACCTCTCCTGGTAGTCCAGTTTTAGATTCCGATGCTTCAGGGTTACTATACCCCTTGGACCTTCTTATTGACGATGAAACACAGAAATTGCATCCGAATTTAATTCAAAAGGCACAATGCCGACTTAAGTACAAGAGGACTGACACTCTCACTTTCTATGATTTGAATGTCTCCCGTGAGTCCAGTTTTAGATTCCGATGCTTCACTTCAGGTTTACTGTATCCCCTGTACCTTCTTATTAACGATGAAACACAGAAATTGCATCCGAATTTAATACAAAAGGCACAATGCCGACTTAAGTACAAGAGGACTGACACTCTAACTTTCTATGGTTTGAACCTCTCCTGAGAGTCCAGTTTTAGATTCCGATGCTTCACTTCAGGTTTCCTGTATACCTTGGACTTTCTTATTGACTATGAAACTCAGAAATTGCAGCCGAATTTAATACAAAAGGCACAATGCCGACTTAAGTACAAGAGGACTGACACTCGAACTTTCTATGATTTGAACATCTCCTGTGAGTCCAGTTTTAGATTCCGATGCTTCACTTCAGGTTTCCTGTATACCTTGGACTTTCTTATTGACTATGAAACTCAGAAATAGCATCCGAATTTAATACAAAAGGCACAATGCCGACTTAAGTACAAGAGGACTGACTCGCTAACTTTCTATGATTTGAACCTCTCCTGTGAGTCCAGTTTTAGATTCCGATGCCTCACTACAGGTTTACTGTATCCCTTGGACCATCTTATTGACGATGAAACACAAAGTTGCATCCGAATTTAATACAAAAGGCACAATGCCGACTTAAGTACAAGGGGACTGACACTCCCACTTTCTATGATTCGAACCTCTCTTGTGAGTCCAGTTCTAGATTCCGATGCTTCACTTCAGGTTTACTGTATCCCTTGGACCTTCTTATTGACGATGAAACACAGAAATTGCATCGGAATTTAATACAAAAGGCACAATGCCGACTTAAGTACAAGAGGACTGACAATCTAACTTTCAATAATTTGAACCTCTCCTGTGAGTCCAGTTTTAGATTCCGATGCTTCACTTCAGGTTTACTGTATCCCTTGGACCTTCGTATTGACGATGAAACACAGAAATTGCATCCGAATTTACTACAAAAGGCACAATGCCGACCTAAGTACAAGAGGACTGACACTCTAACTTTCTATGATTTAAGCCTCTCCTGTGAGTCCAGTTTTAGATTCCGATGCTTCACTTCAGGTTTCCTGTATACCTTAGACTTTCTTATTGACGATGAAACACAGAAATTGAATCTGAATTTAATACAAAAGGCACAATGCCGACATAAGTACGAGAGGACTGACTCTCTAACTTTCTATGATTTGAACCTCTCCTGTGAGTCCAGTTTAAATTCCGATGCCTCACTTCAGGTTAACTGTATCCCTTGGAAATTCTTATTGATGATGAAACACAGAAATTGCATCGGAATTTAATACAAAAGGCACAATGCCGACTTAAGTGCAAGAGGACTGACACTCTAACATTCTATGATTTGAACCTCACCTGAGAGTCCAGTTTTAGATTCCGATGCTTCACTTGAGGTATACTGTATCCCTTGTACCTTCTTATTGACGATGAAACACAGAAATTGCATCTGAATTTAATACACAAGGCACAATGCCGACTTAAGTACAAGAGGACTGACACTCTAACTTTCAATAATTTGAACCTCGCCTGTGAGTCCAGTTTTACATTGCGATGCTTCACTTCAGGTTTACTGTATCCCTAGGCCCTTCGTATTGACGATGAAACACAGAAATTGCATCCGAATTTAATACAAAAGGCACAATGCCGACTTAAATACAAGAGGACTGATACTCTAACTTTCTATGATTTGAACCACTCCTGTAAGTCCAGTTTCAGATACCAATGCTTCACTTCAGGTATACTGTATCCCTTGGACCTTCTTATTGACGATGAGACACAGAAATTGCATCCGAATTTAATACAAAAGGCACAATGCCGACATAAGTACAAGAGGACTGACTCTCTAACTTCCTATGATTTGAACCTCTCCTGTGAGTCCAGTTTTAGATTCCGATGCTTCACTTCAGGTTTTCTGTATGCCTTGGACTTTCTTATTGACTATGAAACACAGAAATTGCATCCGAACTTAATACAAATGGCACAATGCCGACTTAAGTACAAGAGGACTGACACTTTCACTTTCTATGATTTGAACCTCTCCTGTGAGTCCAGTTTTAGATTCCGATGCTTCACTTCAGGTTTACTGTATACCTTGGACTTTCTTATTAACTATGAAACTCAGAAATTGCAGCCGAAGTTAATACAAAAAGCACAATGCCGACTTAAGTACAAGAGGACTGACACTCTCACCTTCTATGATTTCACCTCTCCTGTGAGCCCAGTTTTCGATTCCGATGCTTCACTTCAGGTTTACTGTATACCTTGGACCTTGTTATTGACGATGAAACACAGAAATTGCATCCGAATTTAATACTAAAGGCACAATGCCGACTTAAGTACATGAGTACTGACTCTCTAACTTTCTATGATTTGAACCTCTCCTGTGAGTCCAATTTTAGATTCCGATGCCTCACTCCAGGTTTACTGTATCCCTTGGACCTTCTTATTGACGATGAAACACAGAAATTGCATCGGAAATTAATACAAAATGCACAATGCCGACTTAAGTACAAGAGGACTGACACTCTAACATTCTATGATGTGAACCTCTAATGTGAGTCCAGTTTTAGATTCCGATGCTTCACTTCAGGTTTACTGTATGCCTTGGACCATCTTAATGACGATGAAACACAGAAATTGCATCCGAATTTAATACAAAAGGCACAATGCCGACTTAAGTACAAAGGGAATGACAATCTCACTTTCTATGATTTGAACCTCTCCTGTGAGTCCAGTACAGATTCCGATGCTTTACTTCAGGTTTACTGTATCCCTTGGACCTTTTTATTGACGATGAAACACAGAAATTGCATCCGAATTTAATACAAAAGGCACAATGCCGACTTAAGTACAAGAGGACCGACACTCTAAATATCTATGATTTGAACCTTTCCTGTGAGTCCAGTTTTAGATTCCGATGCCTCACTTCAGGTTTACTGTATCCCTTGGACCTTCTTATTGACGATGAAATACAGAAACTCCATCCGAAGTTAATACAAAATGCACAATGCCGACTTAAGTACAAGAGGACTGACACTCTAACTTTCTATGACGAACCTCTCCTGTGAGTCCAGTACAGATTCCGATGCTTTACTTCAGGTTTACTGTATCCCTTGGACATTCTTATTGACGATGAATGACAGAAATTGCATCCGAATTTAAAACAAAAGGCACAATGCCGACTTAAGTACAAGAGGACTGACACTCTCACTTTCTATGATTTGAACCTCTCCTGTAAGTCTAGTTTAAGATTCCGATGCTTCACTTCAGGTTTACTGTATCCCTTGTACCTTCTTATTGACGATGAAACACAGAAATTGCATCCGAATTTAATACAAAAGGCACAATGCCGACTTAAGTACAAGAGGACTGACACTCTCACTTTCTATGATTTGAACCTCTCCTGTAAGTCCAGTATTAGATTCCGATGCTTCACTTCAGGTTTGCTGTATACCTTGGAACTTGTTATTGACGATGAAACACAGAAATTGCATCGGAATTAAATTCAAAAGGCACAATGCCGACTTAAGTACAAGAGGACTGACACCCTCACTTTCTATGATTTAAACCTCTCCTGGTAGTCCAGTTTTAGATTCCGATGCTTCAGGGTTACTATACCCCTTGGACCTTCTTATTGACGATGAAACACAGAAATTGCATCCGAATTTAATTCAAAAGGCACAATGCCGACTTAAGTACAAGAGGACTGACACTCTCACTTTCTATGATTTGAATGTCTCCCGTGAGTCCAGTTTTAGATTCCGATGCTTCACTTCAGGTTTACTGTATCCCCTGTACCTTCTTATTAACGATGAAACACAGAAATTGCATCCGAATTTAATACAAAAGGCACAATGCCGACTTAAGTACAAGAGGACTGACACTCTAACTTTCTATGGTTTGAACCTCTCCTGAGAGTCCAGTTTTAGATTCCGATGCTTCACTTCAGGTTTCCTGTATACCTTGGACTTTCTTATTGACTATGAAACTCAGAAATTGCAGCCGAATTTAATACAAAAGGCACAATGCCGACTTAAGTACAAGAGGACTGACACTCTCACCTTCTATGATTTGAACCTCTCCTTTGAGTCCAGTATTAGATTCCGATGCTTCACTTCAGGTTTACTGTATACCTTGGACATTGTTATTGACGATGAAACACAGAAACTGCATCCGAATTTAATACAAAAGGCACAATGCCGACTAAAGTACAAGAGGACTGACACTCTCTCTTTGTAAGATTTGAACCTCTCCTGTAAGTCCAGTTTTAGATTCCGATGCTTCACTTCAGGTTTACTGTATCCCTTGTACCTTCTTATTGACGATGAAACACAGAAATTGCATCCGAATTTAATACAAAAGGCACAATGCCGACTTAAGTACAAGAGGACTGACACTCTCACTTTCTATGATTTGAACCTCTCCTGTAAGTCCAGTATTAGATTCCGATGCTTCACTTCAGGTTTGCTGTATAAATTGGAACTTGTTATTGACGATGAAACACAGAAATTGCTTCGGAATTAAATTCAAAAGGCACAATGCCGACTTAAGTACAAGAGGACTGACACCCTCACTTACTACGATTTAAACCTCTGCTGGTAGTCCAGTTTTAGATTCCGATGCTTCGGGGTTACTATACCCCTTGGATCTTCTTATTGACGATGAATTACAGAAATTGCATCGGAATTTAATACAAAAGGCACAATGCCGACTTAAGTACAAGAGGACTGACTCTCTGACTTTCTATGATTTGAACCTCTCCTGTGAGTCCAGTTATAGATTCCGATGCCTCACTTCAGGTTAACTGTATCCCTTGGACCCTCTTATTGATGATGAAACACAGAAATTGCATCGGAATTTAATACAAAAGGCACAATGCCGACTTAAGTTCAAGAGGACTGAGACTCTAACATTCTATGATTTGAACCTCACCTGAGAGTCCAGTTTTAGATTGCGATGCTTCACTTGAGGTATACTGTACACCTTGGACCATCTTATTGACGATGAAACACAGAAATTGCATCCGAATTTAATACAAAAGGCACAATGCCAACTTAAGTAAAAGGGGACTGACACTCTCACTTTCTATGATTTGAACCTCTCCTGTGAGTCCAGTTCTAGATTCCGATGCTTCACGTCAGGTTTACTGTATCCCTTGTACCGTCTTATTGACGATGAAACACAGAAATTGCATCTGAATTTAATACAAAAGGCACAATGCCGACTTAAGTACAAGAGGACTGACACTCTAACTTTCAATAATTTGAACCTCGCCTGTGAGTCCAGTTTTAGATTCCGATGCTTCACTTCAGGTTTACTGTATCCCTAGGCCCTTCGTATTGACGATGAAACACAGGAAATGCATCCGAATTTAATACAAAAGGCACAATGCCGACTTAAATACAAGAGGACTGATACTCTAACTTTCTATGATTTGAACCTCTCCTGTAAGTCCAGTTTTAGATACCGATGCTTCACTTCAGGTATACTGTATCCCTTGGACCTTCTTATTGACGATGAGACACAGAAATTGCATCCGAATTTAATACAAAAGGCACAATGCCGACTTAAGTACAAGAGGACTGACTCTCTAACTTTCTATGATTTGAACCTCTCCTGTGAGTCCAGTTTTAGATTCCGATGCTTCACTTCAGGTTTCCTGTATGCCCTGGACTTTCTTATTGACTATGAAACACAGAAATTGCATCCGAACTTAATACAATTGGCACAATGACGACTTAAGTACAAGAGGACTGACACTCTCACTTTCTATGATTTGAACCTCTCCTGTAAGTCCAGTTTTAGATTCCGATGTTTCACTTCAGGTTTGCTGTATACCTTGGAACCTGTTATTGACGATGAAACACAGAAATTGCATCCGAAATTAATACAAAAGGCACAATGCCGACTTAAGTACAAGATGACGGACACTCTCACATTCTATGATTTGAACCTCTCCCATGAGTCCAGTTTTAGATTCCGATGCTTCACTTCAGGTTTACTGTATGCCTTGTACCTTCTTATAAACGATGATTCACAGAAATTGCATCCGAATTTAATACAAAAGGCACAATGCCGACTTAAGTACAAGAGGACTGACACTATAACTTTCTATGATTTGAACCTCTCCTGTGAGTCCAGTTATAGTTTCCGATTCTTCACTTCAGAATTACTGTATCCCTTGGACCTTCTTATTAACGATGAAACACAGAAATTGCATCCGAATTTAATACAAAAGGCACAATGCCGACTTATGTACAAGAGGACTGACACTCTAACATTCTATGATAGGAACCTCCCCTGTGAGTACAGTTTTAGATTCCGATGCTTCACTTCAGGTTTACGGTATCCCTTGGCCCTTCTTATTGACGATGAAACACAGAAATTGCATCCGAATTTAATACAAAATGCACAATGCCGACTTATGTACAAGAGGACGGACACTCTCACTTTCTATGATTTGAACCTGTCCCATGAGTTCAGTTTTAGTTTCAGATGCTTCACTTCAGGTTTACTGTATCCCTTGGACCCTCTTATTGACGATGTAAGACAGAAATTGCAACCGAATTTAATACAAAAGGCACAATGCCGACTTAAGTACAAGTGGACTGAGACTCTAACTTTCTATGATTGGAACCTCTCCTGTAAGTCCAGTTTTAGATTCCGATGCTTCACTTCAGGTTTACTGTATCCCTTGGACCGTCTTATTGACGACGAGACACAGAAATTGCATCCGAATTTAATACAAAAGGCACAATGCCGACTTACGTACAAGAGGACTGACACTCTGACTTTCTATGATCTGAACCTCTCCTGTGAGTCCAGTTTTGGATTCCGATGCTTCACTTCAGGTATTCTGTATGCCTTGGACTTTCTTTTGACTATGAAACACAGAAATTGCATCCGAACTTAATACAAATGACACAATGCCGACTTAAGTACAAGAGGACTGACACTCTCACTTTCTATGATTTGAACCTCTCCTGTGAGTCCAGTTTTAGATTCCGATGCTTCACTTCAGGTTTACTGTTTTCCTTGGAGCTTCTTGTTGACGATGAAACACAGAAGTTGCATCCGAATTTAATACAAAAGGCACAATGCCGACTTAAGTACAAGAGGACTGACACTCTAACATTCTATGATTTGAACCTCTCCCGTGAGTACAGTTTTAGATTCCGATGCTTCACTTCAGGTTTACGGTATCCCTTGGACCTTCTTATTGACGATGAAACACAGAAATTGCATCCGAATTTAATACAAAAGGCACAATGCCGACTTAAGTACAAGATGACTGACACTTTTACTTTCTATGATTTGAACCTCTCCCATGAGTCCAGTTTTAGTTTCAGATGCTTCACTTTAGGTTTACTGTATCCCTTGGACCTTCTTATTGACGATGAAAGACAGAAATTGCAACCGAATTTAATACAAAAGGCACAATGCCAACTTAAGTACAAGTGGACTGACACTCTCACTTTCTATGATTTGAACCTCTCCCATGAGTCCAGTTTTAGATTCCGATGTTTCACCTCAGGTTTACTGTATGCCTTGTACCTTCTTATTTACGATGATACACAGAAATTGCATTCGAATTTAATACAAAAGGCACAATGCCAACGTAAGCACAAGAGGACTGACACTCTCACCTTCTATGATTTGAACCTCTCCTGTGAGTCCAGTTTTCGATTCCGATGCTTCACTTCAGGTTTACTGTATACCTTGGACCTTCTTGTTGACGATGAAACACAGAAATTGCATCCGAATTTAATACAAAAGGCACAATGCCGACTTAAGT
Organism: Schistocerca americana; assembly: GCF_021461395.2. Lineage (NCBI taxonomy): Eukaryota > Metazoa > Arthropoda > Insecta > Orthoptera > Acrididae > Schistocerca > Schistocerca americana. The sequence continues at coordinate 71,853,641 of NC_060130.1, read as the reverse complement.
ACAAGAGGACTGACACTCTAACTTTCTATGATTTGAACCTCTCCTGTGAGTCCAGTTATAGATTACGATTCTTCACTGTAGGTTTACTGTATCCCTTGGACCTTCTTATTAACGATGAAACACAGAAATTGCATCCGAATTTAATACAAAAGGCACAATGCCGACTTAAGTACAAGAGGACTGACACTCTAACATTCTATGATTTGAACCTCTCCTGTGAGTCCAGTTTTAGATTCCGATGCTTCACTTCAGGTTTACTCTATCCCTTGGACCTTCTTATTGACGATGAAACACAGAAATTGCATCCGAATTTAATACAAAAGGAACAATGCCGACTTAAGTACAGGAGGACTGACACTCTAACTTTCTGTGATTTGAACCTCTCCTGTGAGTCCAGTTTTAGATACCGATGCTTCACTTCAGGTTTACTGTATACCTCGGAACTTCTTATTGACGATGGAAAACAGAAATAGCATCGGAATTAAATTCAAAATTCACATTGCCGACATAAGTACAAGAGGACTGACACTCCAACTTTCTATGATTTGAACCTCTCCTGTGAGTCCAGTTTTAGATTCCGATGCTTCACTTCAGGTTTACTGTATCCCTTGTACCTTCTTATTGACGATGAAACACAGAAATTGCATCCGAATTTAATACAAAAGGCACAATGCCGACTTAAATACAAGAGGACTGATACTCTAACTTTCTATGGTTGGAACCTCTCCTGTAAGTCCAGTTTTAGATTCCGATGCTTCACTTCAGGTTTACTGTATCCCTTGGACCTTCTTATTGACGATGAGACAGAAATTGCATCCGAATTTAATACAAAAGGCACAATGCCGACTTAAGTACAAGAGGACTGACTCTCTAACTTTCTATGATTTGAACCTCTCCTGTGAGTCCAGTCTTAGATTCCGATGCTTCACTTCTTGTTTACTGTATCCCTTGGACCTTCTTATTGACGATGAAACACTGAGATTTCTTCCGAATTTAATACAAAAGGCACAATGCCGACTTAAGTGCAAGTGGACTGACACTCTCACTTTCTGTGATTTGAACCTCTTCCATGAGTCCAGTTTTAGATTCCGATGTTTCACTTCAGGTTTACTGTATGCCTTGTACCTCCTTATTTACGATGATACACAGAAATTGCATTCGAATTTAATACAAGAGGCACAATGCCAACGTAAGCACAAGAGGACTGCCACTCTCACCTTCTATGATTTGAACCTCTCCTGTGAGTCCAGTTTTAGAATCCGATGCTTCACTTCAGGTTTACTGTATACCTTGGACCTTCTTATTGACGATGAAACACAGAAATTGCATTCGAATTTAATACAAAAGGCACAATGCCGACTTAAGTACAAGAGGACTGACACTCTAACTTTCTATTATTTGAACCTCTCCTGTGAGTCCAGTTATAGATTCCGTTTCTTCACTTCAGGTTTACTGTATCCCTTGAACCTTCTTATTAACGATGAAACACAGAAATTGCATCCGAATTTAATACAAAAGGCACAATGCCGACTTAAGTACAAGAGGACTGACACTCTAACATTCTATGATTTGAACCTCACCTGTAAGTCCAGTTTTAGATTCCGATGCTTCACTTCAGGTTTACAGTATCCCTTGGACCTTCTTGTTGACGATGAAACACAGAAATTGCACCCGAACTTAATACAAAAGGCACAATGCCGACTTAAGTACAAGAGGACTGAAACTCTCACTTTCTATGATTTGAACCTCTCCCATGAGTCCAGTTTTAGTTTCCGATGCCTCACTTCAGGTTTACTGTATCCCTTGGACCTTCTTATTGACGATGAAAGACAGAAATTGCAACCGAATTTAATACAAAAGGGACAATGCCGACTTAAGTACAGGAGGACTGACACTCTAACGTTCAATGATTTGAACCTATACTGTGAGTCCAGTTTTAGATTCCGATGCTTCACTTCAGGTATACTGTATCTCTTGGACCTTCGTATTGACGATGAAACACAGAAATAGCATCCGAATTTAATAAAAAAGGCACAATGCCGACTTAAGAACATTAGGACTGACACTCTAACTTTCTATGATTTGAACCTCTCCTGTGAGTCCAGTTTTAGATTCCGATGCTTCACTTCAGGTTTACTGTATGCCTTGTACCCTCTTATTAACGATGATTCACAGAAATTGCATTGGAATTTAATACAAAAGGCACAATGCCAACGTAAGCACAAGCGGATTGACACTCTCACCTTCTATGAATTGAATCTCTCCTGTGAGTACAGTTTTAGATTCCGATGCTTCACTTCAGGTTTACTGTATACCTTGGACCTTCTTATTGACGATGCAACACAGAAATTGCATCCGAATTTAATACAAAAGGCACAATGCCGACTTATGTACAAGAGGACTGACACTCTAACTTTCTATGATTTGAACCTCTCCTGTGAGTCCAGTTATTGATTCCGATTCTTCACTTCAGGTTTACTGTATCCCTTGGACCTTCTTATTTACGATGAAACACAGAAATTGCATCCGATTTTAATACAAAAGGCCAATGCCGTCTTAAGTACAAGAGCACTGACACTCTAACATTCAATGATTAGAACCTCTCCTGTGAGTACAGTCTTATATTCCGATGCTTCACTTCAGGTTTACGGTATCCCTTGGACCTTCTTATTGACGATGAAACACAGAAATTGCATCCGAATTTAATACAAAATTCACAATGCCGACTTAAGTACAAGAGGACTGACACTCTCACTTTCTATGATTTGAACCTCTCCCATGAGTCCAGTTTTAGTTTCAGATGCTTCACTTCAGGTTTACTGTATCCCTTGGACCTTCTTATTGACGTTGAAAGTCAGAAATTGCAACCGAATTTAATACAAAAGGCACAATGCCGACTTAAGTGCAAGTGGACTGACACTCTCACTTTCTGTGATTTGAACCTCTCCCATGAGTCCAGTTTTAGATTCCGATGTTTCACTTCAGGTTTACTGTATGCCTTGTACCTCCTTATTTACGATGATACACAGAAATTGCATTCGAATTTAATACAAAAGGCACAATGCCAACGTAAGCACACGAGGACTGCCACTCTCACCTTCTATGATTTGAACCTCTCCTGTGAGTCCAGTTTTAGATTCCGATGCTTCACTTCAGGTTTACTGTATACCTTGGACCTTCTTGTTGACGATGAAACACAGAAATTGCATCCGAACTCAATACAAAAGGCACAATGCCGACTTAAGTACAAGAGGACTGAAACTCACACTTTCTATGATTTGAACCTCTCCCATGAGTCCAGTTTTAGTTTCCGATGCCTCACTTCAGGTTTACTGTATACCTCGGAACTTCTTATTGACGATGGAACACAGAAATAGCATCGGAATTAAATTCAAAAGGCACATTGCCGACATAAGTACAAGAGGACTGACACTCCAACTTTCTATGATTTGAACCTCTCCTGTGAGTCCAGTTTTAGATTCCGATGCTTCACTTCAGGTTTACTGTATCCCTTGGACCTTCTTATTGACGATGAAAGACAGAAATTGCAACCGAATTTAATATAAAAGGCACAATGCCGACTTAAGTACAGGAGGACTGACACTCTAACGTTCAATGATTTGAACCTATACTGTGAGTCCAGTTTTAGATTCCGATGCTTCACTTCAGGTTTACTGTTTACCTCGGAACTTCTTATTGACAATGAAACACAGAAATTGCATCGGAATTAAATTCAAAAGGCACAATGCCGACTTATGTACAAGAGGACTGACACTCTAACTTTCTATGATTTGAACGTCTCCTGTGAGTCCAGTTTTAGATTCCGATGCTTCACTTCAGGTTTACTGTATTCCTTGGACCTTTATATTGACGATGAAACACAGAAAATGCATCTGACTTTAATAAAAAAGGCACAATGCCGACTTATGAACAAGAGGACTGACCCTCTAACTTTCTATGATTTGAACTCCTCCTGTGAGTCCAGTTTTAGATTCCGATGCTTCACTTCAGGTTTACTGTATACCTCGGAACTTCTTATTGACGATGGAACACAGTAATACCATCGGAATTAAATTCAAAAGGCACATTGCCGACATACGTACAAGAGGACTGACACTTTCTATGATTTGAACCTCTCCTGTGAGTCCAGTTTTGAATTCCGATGCTTCACTTCAGGTTTACTGTATCCCTTGGACGCTCTTATTGACGATGAAACACAGAAACTGCATCCGAATTTAATACGAAAGGCACAATGCCGACTTAAGTACAAGAGGACTGACACTCTCACCTTCTATGATTTGAACCTCTCCTGTGAGTCCAGTTTTAGATTCCGATGCTTCACATCAGGTTTACTGTATCCCTTGAACCATCTTATTGACGATGAAACACAGAAATTGCATCCGAATTTAATACAAAACGCACAATGCCGACATAGGTACAAGAGGACTGACACTCTAATTTTCTATACTTTGAACTTCTCCTGTGAGTCCAGTTTTAGATTCCGATGCTTCACTTCAGGTTTCCTGTATACCTTGGACTTTCTTATTGACAATGAAACACAGAAATTGCATCCGAATTTAATACAAAAGGCACAATGCCGACTTAAGTACAAGAGGACTCACACTATAACATTCTATGATTTGAACCTCTCCTGTGAGTCCAGTTTTAGATTCCGATGCTTCACTTCAGGTTTACTGTATCCCTTGGACCTTCTTATTGAGGATGAAACACAGAAATTGCATCGGAAATTAATACAAATTCACAATGCCATCTTAAGTACTAGAGGACTGACACTCAAACTTTCTATGATTTGAACCTCTCCTGTGAGTCCAGTTTTAGACTCCGATGCCTCACTTCAGGTTTACTGTATACCTTGGACCTTCTTATTGACGATGAAACACAGAAATTGCATTCGAATTTAATACAAAAGGCACAATGCCGACTTAAGTACAAGAGGACTGACACTCTCACCTTCTATGATTTGAACCACTCCTGTGAGTCCAGTTTTAGATTCCAATGCTTCACTTCAGGTTTACTGTTTACCTCGGAACTTCTTATTGACAATGAAACACAGAAATTGCATCGGAATTAAATTCAAAGGGCACAATGCCGACTTATGTACAAGAGGACTGACACTCTAACTATCTATGATTTGAACGTCTCCTGTGAGTCCAGTTTTAGATTCCGATGCTTCACTTCAGGTGTACTGTATCCCTTGGACCTTCTTATTGACGATGAAACACAGAACCTGCATCCGAATTGAATACAAAAGGCACAATGCCGACTAAAGTACAAGAGGACTGACACTCTAACTTTCTATGAATTGAACCTCTCCTGTGAGTCCACTTTTCGATTCCGATGCTTCACTTCAGATTTACTGTATCCCTTGGACCTTCTTATTGACGATGACACACAGAAATTGCTTCCGAATTTAATACAAAAGGCACAATGTCGATTTAAGTCCAATTGGACTGACACTCTCACTTTCTATTATTTTAACCTCTCCCGTGAGTCCAGTTTTAGATTCCGATGCTTCACTTCAGGTTTACTGTATCCCTTGTACCTTCTTATTGACGATGAAACACAGACATTGCATCCGAATTTAATACAAAAGGCACAATGCCGACTTAAGTACAGGAGGACTGACACTCTAACTTCCTATAATATGAACTTCTCCTGTGAAAGCAGTTTTAGATTCCGATGCTTCACTTCAGGTTTCCAGTGTACCTTGGACTTTCTTATTGACGATGAAACACAAAAATTGCATCCGAATTTAATACAAAAGTCACATTGCCGAATTAAGTACAAGAGGACTGACACTCTAACTTTCTATGATTTGAACTCCTCCTGTGAGTCCAGTTTTAGATTCCGATGCTTCACTTCTGGTTTACTGTATCCCTTGGAACTCCTTATTACCAATGAAACACAGAAATTGCATCCGAATTTAATACAAAAAGGCACAATTTCGACTTAAGTACAAGAGGACTGACACTCTCACTTTCTATGTTTTGAACCTCTCCTGTGAGTCCAGTTTTAGATTCCGATGCTTCACTTCAGGTTTACTGTATCCCTTGGACCTTTGAATTGACGATGAAACACAGAAAATGCATCTGACTTTAATAAAAAAGGCACAATGGCGACTTATGAACAAGAGGACTGACACTCTAACTTTCTATGATTTGAACTCCTCCTGTGAGTCCAGTTTTAGATTCCGATGCTTCACTTCAGGTTTACTGTATACCTCGGAACTTCTTATTGACGATGGAACACAGAAATACCATCGGAATTAAATTCAAAAGGCACATTGCCGACATAAGTACAAGAGGACTGACACTCCAACTTTCTATGATTTGAACCTCTCCTGTGAGTCCAGTTTTGGATTCCGATGCTTCACTTCAGGTTTACTGTATACCTTGGACTTTCTTATTGACAATGAAACACAGAAATTGCATCCGAATTTAATACAAAAGGCACAATGCAGACCTAAGTACAAGAAGACTCACACTATAACATTCTATGATTTGAACCTCTCCTGTGAGTCCAGTTTTAGATTCCGATGCTTCACTTCAGGTTTACTGTATACTTAGGACCTTCCAATTGACGATGAAACACAGGAATTGCATCCGAATTCAATACAAAAGGCACAATGCCGTGTTAAGTACAAGAGGACTGATACTCTAACATTCTATGATTTGAACCTCTCCTGTGAGTCCAGTTTTAGATTCCGATGCTTCACTTCAAGTTTACTGTATACCTCGGAACTTCTTATTGACAATGGAACACAGACATAGCATCGGAATTGAATTCAAAAGGCACAATGCCGATATAAGTACAAGTGGATTGACACTCCAACTTTCTATGATTTGAACCTCTCCTCTGAGTCCAGTTTTAGATTCCGATGCTTCACTTCAGGTTTACCTTGTCCCTTGGACCTTTTTATTGACGATGAAACACAGGAACAGCATCCGAATTTTGAACAAAAGGCACAATGCCGACTTAAGTACAAGTGGACTGACACTCTCACTTTCTATGATATAAACCTCTCCTGTGAGTCCAGTTTTAAATTCCGATGCTTCACTTCAGGTTTACTGTATCCCTTGTACCTTCTTATTGACGATGAAACACAGAAATTGCATCCGAATTTAATACAAAAGGCACAATGCCGACTTAAGTACAAGAGGACTGACACTCTCACATTCTATGATTTGAACCTCCCCCATGAGTCCAGTTTTAAATTCCGATGCTTCACTTCAGATTTACTGTATCCCTTGTAACTTCTTATTAACGATGAAACACAGAAATTGCATCCGACTTTAATACAAAAGGCACAATGCCAACTTAAGCACAAGAGGACTGACACTCTCACCTTCTATGATTTGAACCTCTCCTGTGGGTCCAGTTGTAGAATCCGATGCCTCACTTCAGGTTTACTGTATACCTTGGACATTCCTATTGACGATGAAACACAGAAATTGCATCCGTTTTTAATACAAAAGTCACAATGCCGACTTAAGTACAAGGAGACTGACACTCTAACTTTCTATGATTTGAACCTCTCCTGTGAGTCCAGTTTTAGATTCCGATTCTTCACTTCAGGTTTACTGTATTTCTCAGACCTTCTTATTAACGATGAAACACAGAAAGTGCATCCGAATTTAATACAAAAGGCACAATGCCGACTTAAGTACAAGAGGACTGACACTCTAACATTCTATGATTTAAACCTCGCCTGTGAGTCCAGTTTTAGATTCCGATGCTTCACTTCAGGTTTACTGTGTACCTCGGAACTTCTTATTGACAATGGAACACAGACATAGCATCGGAATTGAATTCAAAAGGCACAATGCTGATATAAGTACAAGTGTACTGACACTATCACTTTCTATGATTTAAACCTCTCCTATGAGTCCAGTTTTAGATTCCGATGCTTCACTTCAGGTTCAGTGTATCCCTTGTACCTTCTTATTAACGACGAAACACAGAAATTGCATCCGAATTTATTACAAAAGGCACAATGCCGACTTAAGTACAAGAGGACTGACACTCTAACTTTCTATGATATGATCCTCTCCTGTGAGTCCAGTTTCAGATTCCGATGCTTCACTTCAGGTTACCTGTATACCTTCGACTTTCTTATTGACTATGAAACACAGAAATTGCATCCGAATTTAATACAAAAGACACAGTGCCGACTTAAGTACAAGAGGACTGACACTCTCACCTTCTATGATTTGAACCCCTCCTGTGAGTCCAGTTTCAAATTACGATGCTTCACTTTAGGTTTACTGTATACTTTGGACCTTCTTATTGACGTTGAGACACAGAAATTGCATCCGAATTTAATACAAAAGGCACAATTCCGACTTAAATACAAGAGGACTGACACTCTCACCTTCTATGATTTGAACCTCTCCTGTGAGTCCAGTTTTAGATTCCGATGCTTCACTTCAGGTTTACTGTATACCTTGGACCTTCTTGTTGACGATGAAACACAGAAATTGTATCTGAATTTAATACGAAAGGCACAATGCCGACTTAAGTACAAGAGGACTGACACACTCACCTTCTATGATTTGAACCTCTCCTGTGAGTCCAGTTTTAGATTCCGATGCTTCACATCAGGTTTACTGTATCCCTTGAACCATCTTATTGACGATGAAACACAGAAATAGCATCCAAATTTAATACAAAGGGCACAATGCCGACTTAAGTACAAGACGACTGACACTCTAACCTTCTATGATTTGAACCTCTCCTGTGAGTCCAGTTTCAGATTCCGATGCTTCACTTCAGGTTTACTGTATCCCTTGGACCTTCCTATTGACGGTGAAACACAGAAACTGCATCCGAATTAATACAAAAGGCACATTGCCGAATTAAGTACAAGAGGACTGATACTCTCACTTTCTATGATATAAACCACTCCTGTGAGTCCAGTTTTAGATTCCGATGCTTCACTTCAGGTTTACTGTATCCCTTGTAACTTCTTATTAACGATGAAACACAGAAATTGCATCCAAATTTAATACAAACGGCACAATGATAACTTAAGCACGAGAGGACTGACACTCTCACCTTCTATGATTTGAACCTCTCCTGTGGGTCAAGTTTTAGATTCCAATGCTTCACTTCAGGTTTACTGTATACCTTGGACCTTCTTATTGACGATGAAACACAGAAATTGCATCCGTTTTTAATACAAAAGGCACAATGCCGACTTAAGTACAAGAGGACTGACACTCTCACTTTCTATTATTTTAACCTCTCCCGTGAGTCCAGTTTTAGATTCTGATGCTTCACTTCAGGTTTACCTTGTCCCTTGGACCTTTTTATTGACGATGAAACACAGGAGCAGCATCCGAATTTTGAACAAAAGGCACAATGCCGACTTAAGTACAAGTGGACTGACACTCTCACTTTCTATGATATAAACCTCTCCTGTGAGTCCAGTTTTAAATTCCGATGCTTCACTTCAGATTTACTGTATCCCTTGTAACTTCTTATTAACGATGAAACACAGAAATTGCATCCGACTTTAATACAAAAGGCACAATGCCAACTTAAGCACAAGAGGACTGACACTCTCACCTTCTATGATTTGAACCTCTCCTGTGGGTCCAGTTTTAGATTCCGATCCCTCACTTCAGGTTTACTGTATACCTTGGACATTCCTATTGACGATGAAACACAGAAATTGCATCCGTTTTTAATACAAAAGTCACAATGCCGACTTAAGTACAAGGAGACTGACACTCTAACTTTCTATGATTTGAACCTCTCCTGTGAGTCCAGTTTTAGATTCCGATTCTTCATTTCAGGTTTACTGTATTTCTCAGACCTTCTTATTAACGATGAAACACAGAAAGTGCATCCGAATTTAGTACAAAAGGCACAATGCCGACTTAAGTACAAGAGGACTGACACTCTAACATTCTATGATTTATACCTCGCCTGTGAGTCCAGTTTTAGATTCCGATGCTTCACTTCAGGTTTACTGTGTACCTCGGAACTTCTTATTGACAATGGAACACAGACATAGCATCGGAATTGAATTCAAAAGGCACAATGCTGATATAAGTACAAGTGTACTGACACTCCAACTTTCTATGATTTGAACCTCTCCTGTGAGTCCAGTTTTAGATTCCGATGCTTCACTTCAGGTTTACTGTATCCCTTGGACCTTCTTATTGACGATGAAACACAGAAACTGCATCCGAATTTAATACAAAAGGCACAATGCCGACTTAAGTACAAGAGGACTGACACTATCACTTTCTATGATTTAAACCTCTCCTATGAGTCCAGTTTTAGATTCCGATGCTTCACTTCAGGTTCAGTGTATCCCTTGTACCTTCTTATTAACGACGAAACACAGAAATTGCATCCGAATTTATTACAAAAGGCACAATGCCGACTTAAGTACAAGAGGACTGACACTCTAACTTTCTATGATATGATCCTCTCCTGTGAGTCCAGTTTCAGATTCCGATGCTTCACTTCAGGTTACCTGTATACCTTCAACTTTCTTATTGACTATGAAACACAGAAATTGCATCCGAATTTAATACAAAAGACACAGTGCCGACTTAAGTACAAGAGGACTGACACTCTCACCTTCTATGATTTGAACCCCTCCTGTGAGTCCAGTTTCAAATTACGATGCTTCACTTTAGGTTTACTGTATACTTTGGACCTTCTTATTGACGTTGAGACACAGAAATTGCATCCGAATTTAATACAAAAGGCACAATTCCGACTTAAGTACAAGAGGACTGACACTCTCACCTTCTATGATTTGAACCTCTCCTGTGAGTCCAGTTTTAGATTCCGATGCTTCACTTCAGGTTTACTGTATACCTTGGACCTTCTTGTTGACGATGAAACACAGAAATTGTATCTGAATTTAATGCGAAAGGCACAATGCCGACTTAAGTACAAGAGGACTGACACACTCACCTTCTATGATTTGAACCTCTCCTGTGAGTCCAGTTTTAGATTTCGATGCTTCACATCAGGTTTACTGTATCCCTTGAACCATCTTATTGACGATGAAACACAGAAATAGCATCCAAATTTAATACAAAGGGCACAATGCCGACTTAAGTACAAGACGACTGACACTCTAACCTTCTATGGTTTGAACCTCTCCTGTGAGTCCATTTTCAGATTCCGATGCTTCACTTCAGGTTTACTGTATCCCTTGGACCTTCCTATTGACGGTGAAACACAGAAACTGCATCCGAATTAATACAAAAGGCACATTGCCGAATTAAGTACAAGAGGACTGATACTCTCACTTTCTATGATATAAACCACTCCTGTGAGTCCAGTTTTAGATTCCGATGCTTCACTTCAGGTTTACTGTATCCCTTGTAACTTCTTATTAACGATGAAACACAGAAATTGCATCCAAATTTAATACAAACGGCACAATGCCAACTTAAGCACGAGAGGACTGACACTCTCACCTTCTATGATTTGAACCTCTCCTGTGGGTCAAGTTTTAGATTCCAATGCTTCACTTCAGGTTTACTGTATACCTTGGACCTTCTTATTGACGATGAAACACAGAAATTGCATCCGTTTTTAATACAAAAGGCACAATGCCGACTTAAGTACAAGAGGACTGACACTCTCACTTTCTATTATTTTAACCTCTCCCGTGAGTCCAGTTTTAGATTCCGATGCTTCACTTCAGGTTTACTGTATACCTAGGACCTTCCAATTGACGATGAAACACAGAAATTGCATCCGAATTTAATACAAAAGGCACAATGCCGTGTTAAGTACAAGAGGACTGATACTCTAACATTCTATGATTTGAACCTCTCCTGTGAGTCCAGTTTTAGATTCCGATGCTTCACTTCAAGTTTACTGTATACCTCGGAACTTCTTATTGACAATGGAACACAGACATAGCATCGGAATTGAATTCAAAAGGCACAATGCCGATATAAGTACAAGTGGATTGACACTCCAACTTTCTATGATTTGAACCTCTCCTCTGAGTCCAGTTTTAGATTCCGATGCTTCACTTCAGGTTTACCTTGTCCCTTGGACCTTTTTATTGACGATGAAACACAGGAACAGCATCCGAATTTTGAACAAAAGGCACAATGCCGACTTAAGTACAAGTGGACTGACACTCTCACTTTCTATGACATAAACCTCTCCTGTGAGTCCAGTTTTAAATTCCGATGCTTCACTTCAGGTTTACTGTATCCCTTGTACCTTCTTATTGACGATGAAACACAGAAATTGCATCCGAATTTAATACAAAAGGCACAATGCCGACTTAAGTACAAGAGGACTGACACTCTCACATTCTATGATTTGAACCTCCCCCATGAGTCCAGTTTTAAATTCCGATGCTTCACTTCAGATTTACTGTATCCCTTGTAACTTCTTATTAACGATGAAACACAGAAATTGCATCCGACTTTAATACAAAAGGCACAATGCCAACTTAAGCACAAGAGGACTGACACTCTCACCTTCTATGATTTGAACCTCTCCTGTGGGTCCAGTTTTAGATTCCGATGCCTCACTTCAGGTTTACTGTATACCTTGGACATTCCTATTGACGATGAAACACAGAAATTGCATCCGTTTTTAATACAAAAGTCACAATGCCGACTTAAGTACAAGGAGACTGACACTCTAACTTTCTATGATTTGAACCTCTCCTGTGAGTCCAGTTTTAGATTCCGATTCTTCACTTCAGGTTTACTGTATTTCTCAGACCTTCTTATTAACGATGAAACACAGAAAGTGCATCCGAATTTAATACAAAAGGCACAATGCCGACTTAAGTACAAGAGGACTGACACTCTAACATTCTATGATTTAAACCTCGCCTGTGAGTCCAGTTTTAGATTCCGATGCTTCACTTCAGGTTTACTGTGTACCTCGGAACTTCTTATTGACAATGGAACACAGACATAGCATCGGAATTGAATTCAAAAGGCACAATGCTGATATAAGTACAAGTGTACTGACACTCCAACTTTCTATGATTTGAACCTCTCCTGTGAGTCCAGTTTTAGATTCCGATGCTTCACTTCAGGTTTACTGTATCCCTTGGACCTTCTTATTGACGATGAAACACAGAAACTGCATCCGAATTTAATACAAAAGGCACAATGCCGACTTAAGTACAAGAGGACTGACACTATCACTTTCTATGATTTAAACCTCTCCTATGAGTCCAGTTTTAGATTCCGATGCTTCACTTCAGGTTCAGTGTATCCCTTGTACCTTCTTATTAACGACGAAACACAGAAATTGCATCCGAATTTATTACAAAAGGCACAATGCCGACTTAAGTACAAGAGGACTGACACTCTAACTTTCTATGATATGATCCTCTCCTGTGAGTCCAGTTTCAGATTCCGATGCTTCACTTCAGGTTACCTGTATACCTTCGACTTTCTTATTGACTATGAAACACAGAAATTGCATCCGAATTTAATACAAAAGACACAGTGCCGACTTAAGTACAAGAGGACTGACACTCTCACCTTCTAGGATTTGAACCCCTCCTGTGAGTCCAGTTTCAAATTACGATGCTTCACTTTAGGTTTACTGTATACTTTGGACCTTCTTATTGACGTTGAGACACAGAAATTGCATCCGAATTTAATACAAAAGGCACAATTCCGACTTAAGTACAAGAGGACTGACACTCTCACCTTCTATGATTTGAACCTCTCCTGTGAGTCCAGTTTTAGATTCCGATGCTTCACTTCAGGTTTACTGTATACCTTGGACCTTCTTGTAGACGATGAAACACAGAAATTGTATCTGAATTTAATACGAAAGGCACAATGCCGACTTAAGTACAAGAGGACTGACACACTCACCTTCTATGATTTGAACCTCTCCTGTGAGTCCAGTTTTAGATTCCGATGCTTCACATCAGGTTTACTGTATCCCTTGAACCATCTTATTGACGATGAAACACAGAAATAGCATCCAAATTTAATACAAAGGGCACAATGCCGACTTAAGTACAAGACGACTGACACTCTAACCTTCTATGATTTGAACCTCTCCTGTGAGTCCAGTTTCAGATTCCGATGCTTCACTTCAGGTTTACTGTATCCCTTGGACCTTCCTATTGACGGTGAAACACAGAAACTGCATCCGAATTAATACAAAAGGCACATTGCCGAATTAAGTACAAGAGGACTGATACTCTCACTTTCTATGATATAAACCACTCCTGTGAGTCCAGTTTTAGATTCCGATGCTTCACTTCAGGTTTACTGTATCCCTTGTAACTTCTTATTAACGATGAAACACAGAAATTGCATCCAAATTTAATACAAACGGCACAATGCCAACTTAAGCACGAGAGGACTGACACTCTCACCTTATATGATTTGAACCTCTCCTGTGGGTCAAGTTTTAGATTCCAATGCTTCACTTCAGGTTTACTGTATACCTTGGACCTTCTTATTGACGATGAAACACAGAAATTGCATCCGTTTTTAATACAAAAGGCACAATGCCGACTTAAGTACAAGAGGACTGACACTCTCACTTTCTATTATTTTAACCTCTCCCGTGAGTCCAGTTTTAGATTCTGATGCTTCACTTCAGGTTTACTGTATACCTTGTACCTTCTTATTGACGCTGAAACACAGAAATTGCATCCGAATTAAATACAAAAGGCACAATGCCGACATAGGTACAAGAGGACTGACACTCTAATTTTCTATAATTTGAACTTCTCCTGTGAGTCCAGTTTTAGATTCCGATGCTTCACTTCAGGTTTCGTGTATACCTTGGACTTTCTTATTGACAATGAAACACAGAAATTGCATCCGAATTTAATACAAAAGGCACAATGCCGACCTAAGTACAAGAGGACTCACACTATAACATTCTATGATTTCAACCTCTCCTGTGAGTCCAGTTTTAGATTCCGATGCTTCACTTCAGGTTTACTGTATACCTAGGACCTTCCAATTGACGATGAAACACAGAAATTGCATCCGAATTTAATACAAAAGGCACAATGCCGAGTTAAGTACAAGAGGACTGATACTCTAACATTCTATGATTTGAACCTCTCCTGTGAGTCCAGTTTTAGATTCCGATGCTTCACTTCAGGTTTACTGTATACCTCGGAACTTCTTATTGACAATGGAACACAGACATAGCATCGGAATTGAATTCAAAAGGCACAATGCCGATATAAGTACAAGTGGATTGACACTCCAACTTTCTATGATTTGAACCTCTCCTCTGAGTCCAGTTTTAGATTCCGATGCTTCACTTCAGGTTTACCTTGTCCCTTGGACCTTTTTATTGACGATGAAACACAGGAACAGCATCCGAATTTAGAACAAAAGGCACAATGCCGACTGAAGTACAAGTGGACTGACACTCTCACTTTCTATGATATAAACCTCTCCTGTGAGTCCAGTTTTAAATTCCGATGCTTCACTTCAGGTTTACTGTATCCCTTGTACCTTCTTATTGACGATGAAACACAGAAATTGCATCCGAATTTAATACAAAAGGCACAATGCCGACTTAAGTACAAGAGGACTGACACTCTCACTTTCTATGATTTGAACCTCCCCCATGAGTCCAGTTTTAGATTCCGATGCTTCACTTCAGATTTACTGTATCCCTTGTAACTTCTTATTAACGATGAAACACAGAAATTGCATCCCACTTTAATACAAAAGGCACAATGCCAACTTAAGCACAAGAGGACTGACACTCTCACCTTCTATGATTTGAACCTCTCCTGTGGGTCCAGTTTTAGATTCCGATGCCTCACTTCAGGTTTACTGTATACCTTGGACATTCCTATTGACGATGTAACACAGAAATTGCATCCGTTTTTAATACAAAAGTCACAATGCCGACTTAAGTACAAGGAGACTGACACTCTAACTTTCTATGATTTGAACCTCTCCTGTGAGTCCAGTTTTAGATTCCGATGCTTCACTTCAGGTTTACTGTGTACCTCGGAACTTCTTATTGACAATGGAACACAGACATAGCATCGGAATTGAATTCAAAAGGCACAATGCTGATATAAGTACAAGTGGACTGACACTCCAACTTTCTATGATTTGAACCTCTCCTGTGAGTCCAGTTTTAGATTCCGATGCTTCACTTCAGGTTTACTGTATCCCTTGGACCTTCTTATTGACGATGAAACACAGAAACTGCATCCGAATTTAATACAAAAGGCACAATGCCGACTTAAGTACAAGAGGACTGACACTCTCACTTTCCATGATTTAAACCTCTCCTATGAGTCCAGTTTTAGATTCCGATGCTTCACTTCAGGTTCAGTGTATCCCTTGTACCTTCTTATTAACGACGAAACACAGAAATTGCATCCGAATTTATTACAAAAGGCACAATGCCGACTTAAGTACAAGAGGACTGACACTCTAACTTTCTATGATATGATCCTCTCCTGTGAGTCCAGTTTCAGATTCCGATGCTTCACTTCAGGTTACCTGTATACCTTCGACTTTCTTATTGACTATGAAACACAGAAATTGCATCCGAATTTAATACAAAAGACACAGTGCCGACTTAAGTACAAGAGGACTGACACTCTCACCTTCTATGATTTGAACCCCTCCTGTGAGTCCAGTTTCAGATTACGATGCTTCACTTTAGGTTTACTGTATACCTTGGACCTTCTTATTGACGATGAACCTCAGAAATTGCATCCGAATTTAATACAAAAGGCACAATGCCGACCTAAGTACCAGATGACTGACACTCTCACATTCTATGATTTGAACCTCTCCTGTGAGTCCAGTTTTAGATTCCGATGCTTCACTTCAGGTTTACTGTATACCTCGGAATTCTTATTGACGATGGAACACAGATATCGCATCGGAATTAAATTCAAATGGCACAATGCCGATATAAGTACAAGTGGATTGACACTCCAACTTTCTATGATTTGAACCTCTCCTCTGAGTCCAGTTTTAGATTCCGATGCGTCACTTCAGGTTTACTGTATACCTCGGAATTCTTATTGACGATGGAACACAGATATCGCATCGGAATTAAATTCAAATGGCACAATGCCGACTTATGTACAAGAGGACTGACACTCTAACTTTCAATGATTTGAACCTCTCCTGTGAGTCCAGTTTTAGATTCCGATGCTTCACTTCAGGTTTACTGTATCCCTTGGACCTTCCTATTGACGGTGAAACACAGAAACTGCATCCGAATTAATACAAAAGGCACATTGCCGAATTAAGTACAAGAGGACTGATACTCTCACTTTCTATGATATAAACCACTCCTGTGAGTCCAGTTTTAGATTCCGATGCTTCACTTCAGGATTACTGTATCCCTTGTAACTTCTTATTAACGATGAAACACAGAAATTGCATCCAAATTTAATACAAACGGCACAATGCCAACTTAAGCACGAGAGGACTGACACTCTCACCTTCTATGATTTGAACCTCTCCTGTGGGTCAAGTTTTAGATTCCAATGCTTCACTTCAGGTTTACTGTATACCTTGGACCTTCTTATTGACGATGAAAAACAGAAATTGCATCCGAATTTAATACAAAAGGCACAATGCCGACTTAAGTACAAGAGGACTGACACTCTAACTTTCTATGATTTGAACCTCTCCTGTGAGTCCAGTTTTAGATTCCGATTCTTCACTTCAGGTTTACTGTATCCCTTGGACCTTCTTATTGACGATGAAACACAGAACCTGCATCCGAATTGAATACAAAAGGCACAATGCCGACTAAAGTACAAGAGGACTGACACTCTAATTTTCTACGAATTGAACCTCTCCTGTGAGTCCACTTTTAGATTCCGATGCTTCACTTCAGATTTACTGTATCCCTTGGACCTTCTTATTGACGATGATACACAGAAATTGCTTCCGATTTTAATACAAAAGGCACAATGTCGATTTAAGTCCACGAGGACTGACACTCTCACTTTCTATTATTTTAACCTCTCCCGTGAGTCCAGTTTTAGATTCCGATGCTTCACTTCAGGTTTACTGTATCCCTTGTACCTTCTTATTGACGATGAAACACAGAAATTGCATCCGAATTTAATACAAAAGGCACAATGCCGACTTAAGTACAGGAGGACTGACACTCTAACTTTCTATAATTTGAACTTCTCCTGTGAAAGCAGTTTTAGATTCCGATGCTTCACTTCAGGTTTACTGTATCCCTTGGACCTTCTTATTGCCGATGAAACACAAAAATTGCATCCGAATTTAATACAAAGGCACAATGCCGACTTAAGTACAAGAGGACTGACACTCTCACTTTCTATTATTTTAACCTCTCCCGTGAGTCCAGTTTTAGATTCTGATGCTTCACTTCAGGTTTACTGTATCCCTTGTACCTTCTTATTGACGATGAAACACAGAAATTGCATCCGAATTTAATACAAAAGGCACAATGCCGACATAGGTACAAGAGGACTGACACTCTAATTTTCTATAATTTGAACTTCTCCTGTGAGTCCAGTTTTAGATTCCGATGCTTCACTTCAGGTTTCCTGTATACCTTGGACTTTCTTATTGACAATGAAACACAGAAATTGCATCCGAATTTAATACAAAATTCACAATGCCGACTTAAGTACAAGAGGACTCACACTATAACATTCTATGATTTGAACCTCTCCTGTGAGTCCAGTTTTAGATTCCGATGCTTCACTTCAGGTTTACTGTATCCCTTGGACCTTGTTATTGAGGATGAAACACAGAAATTGCATCGGAATTTAATACAAATTCACAATGCCATCTTAAGTACTAGAGGACTGACACTCAAACTTTCTATGATTTGAACCTCTCCTGTGAGTCCAGTTTTAGATTCCGATGCCTCACTTCAGGTTTACTGTATACCTTGGACCTTCTTATTGACGATGAAACACAGAAATTGCGTCCGAATTTAATACAAAAGGCACAATGCCGACTTAAGTACAAGAGGACTGACACTCTCACCTTCTATGATTTGAACCTCTCCTGTGAGTCCAGTTTTAGATTCCAATGCTTCACTTCAGGTTAACTGTTTACCTCGGAACTTCTTGTTGACAATGAAACACAGAAATTGCATCGGAATTAAATTCAAAAGGCACAATGCCGACTTATGTACAAGAGGACTGACACTCTAACTATCTATGATTTGAACGTCTCCAGTGAGTCCAGTTTTAGATTCCGATGCTTCACTTCAGGTGTACTGTATCCCTTGGACCTTCTTATTGACGATGAAACACAGAACCTGCATCCTAATTGAATACAAAAGGCACAATGCCGACTAAAGTACAAGAGGACTGACACTCTAACTTTCTATGAATTGAACCTCTCCTGTGAGTCCACTTTTAGATTCCGATGCTTCACTTCAGATTTACTGTATCCCTTGGACCTTCTTATTGACGATGATACACAGAAATTGCTTCCGAATTTAATACAAAAGGCACAATGTCGATTTAAGTCCAAGAGGACTGACACTCTCACTTTCTATTATTTTAACCTCTCCCGTGAGTCCAGTTTTAGATTCTGATGCTTCACTTCAGGTTTACTGTATCCCTTGTACCTTCTTATTGACGATGAAACACAGAAATTGCATCCGAATTTAATACAAAAGGCACAATGCCGACATAGGTACAAGAGGACTGACACTCTAATTTTCTATAATTTGAACTTCTCCTGTGAGTCCAGTTTTAGATTCCGATGCTTCACTTCAGGTTTCCTGTATACCTTGGACTTTCATATTGACAATGAAACACAGAAATTGCATCCGAATTTAATACAAAAGGCACAATGCCGACTTAAGTACAAGAGGACTCACACTATAACATTCTATGATTTGAACCTCTCCTGTGAGTCCAGTTTTAGATTCCGATGCTTCACTTCAGGTTTACTGTATCCCTTGGACCTTGTTATTGAGGATGAAACACAGAAATTGCATCGGAATTTAATACAAATTCACAATGCCATCTTAAGTACTAGAGGACTGACACTCAAACTTTCTATGATTTGAACCTCTCCTGTGAGTCCAGTTTTAGATTCCGATGCCTCACTTCAGGTTTACTGTATACCTTGGACCTTCTTATTGACGATGAAACACAGAAATTGCGTCCGAATTTAATACAAAAGGCACAATGCCGACTTAAGTACAAGAGGACTGACACTCTCACCTTCTATGATTTGAACCTCTCCTGTGAGTCCAGTTTTAGATTCCAATGCTTCACTTCAGGTTAACTGTTTACCTCGGAACTTCTTATTGACAATGAAACACAGAAATTGCATCGGAATTAAATTCAAAAGGCACAATGCCGACTTATGTACAAGAGGACTGACACTCTAACTATCTATGATTTGAACGTCTCCTGTGAGTCCAGTTTTAGATTCCGATGCTTCACTTCAGGTGTACTGTATCCCTTGGACCTTCTTATTGACGATGAAACACAGAACCTGCATCCTAATTGAATACAAAAGGCACAATGCCGACTAAAGTACAAGAGGACTGACACTCTAACTTTCTATGAATTGAACCTCTCCTGTGAGTCCACTTTTAGATTCCGATGCTTCACTTCAGATTTACTGTATCCCTTGGACCTACTTATTGACGATGATACACAGAAATTGCTTCCGAATTTAATACAAAAGGCACAATGTCGATTTAAGTCCAAGAGGACTGACACTCTCACTTTCTATTATTTTAACCTCTCCCGTGAGTCCAGTTTTAGATTCTGATGCTTCACTTCAGGTTTACTGTATCCCTTGTACCTTCTTATTGACGATGAAACACAGAAATTGCATCCGAATTTAATACAAAAGGCACAATGCCGACATAGGTACAAGAGGACTGACACTCTAATTTTCTATAATTTGAACTTCTCCTGTGAGTCCAGTTTTAGATTCTGATGCTTCACTTCAGGTTTCCTGTATACCTTGGACTTTCTTATTGACAATGAAACACAGAAATTGCATCCGAATTTAATACAAACGCACAATGCCGACTTAAGTACAAGAGGACTCACACTATAACATTCTATGATTTGAACCTCTCCTGTGAGTCCAGTTTTAGATTCCGATGCTTCACTTCAGGTTTACTGTATCCCTTGGACCATCTTATTGAGGATGTAACACAGAAATTGCATCGGAATTTAATACAAATTCACAATGCCATCTTAAGTACTAGAGGACTGACACTCAAACTTTCTATGATTTGAACCTCTCCTGTGAGTCCAGTTTTAGATTCCGATGCCTCACTTCAGGTTTACTGTATACCTTGGACCTTCTTATTGACGATGAAACACAGAAATTGCGTCCGAATTTAATACAAAAGGCACAATGCCGACTTAAGTACAAGAGGACTGACACTCTCACCTTCTATGATTTGAACCTCTCCTGTGAGTCCAGTTTTAGATTCCAATGCTTCACTTCAGGTTTACTGTTTACCTCGGAACTTCTTATTGACAATGAAACACAGAAATTGCATCGGAATTAAATTCAAAAGGCACAATGCCGACTTATGTACAAGAGGACTGACACTCTAACTATCTATGATTTGAACGTCTCCTGTGAGTCCACTTTTAGATTCCGATGCTTCACTTCAGGTGTACTGTATCCCTTGGACCTTCTTATTGACGATGAAACACAGAACCTGCATCCTAATTGAATACAAAAGGCACAATGCCGACTAAAGTACAAGAGGACTGACACTCTAACTTTCTATGAATTGAACCACTCCTGTGAGTCCACTTTTAGATTCCGATGCTTCACTTCAGATTTACTGTCTCCCTTGGACCTTCTTATTGACGATGATACACAGAAATTGCATCCGAATTTAATACAAAAGGTACAATTTCGACTTCAGTACAAGAGGACTGACACTCTCACTTTCTATGTTTTGAACCTCTCCTGTGAGTCCAGTTTCAGATTCCGATGCTTCAGGGTTACTGTTTCCCTTGGACCTTCTCATTGACAATGAAACACAGAAATTGCATCCGAATTTAGCACAAAATGCACAATGCCGACTAAAGTACAAGAGGACTGACACTCTCACTTTCTATGATTTGAACCTCTCCTGTGAGTCCAGTTTTGGATTCCGATGCTTCACTTCAGGTTTACTGTATCCCTTGGACGCTCTTATTGACGAAGAAACACAGAAACTGCATCCGAATTTAATACGAAAGGCACAATGCCGACTTAAGTACAAGAGGACTGACACTCTCACCTTCTATGATTTGAACCTCACCTGTGAGTCCAGTTTTAGATTCCGATGCTTCACATCGGGTTTACTGTATCCCTTGAACCATCTTATTGACGATGAAACACAGAAATAGCATCCAAATTTAATACAAAGGGCACAATGCCGACTTAAGTACAAGACGACTGACACTCTAACTTTCTATGATTTGAACCTCTCCTGTGAGTCCAGTTTCAGATTCCGATGCTTCACTTCAGGTTTACTGTATCCCTTGGACCTCCTTATTGACGATGAAACACAAAAATTGCATTCGAATTTAATACAAAGGCACAATGCCGTCTTAAGTACAAGAGGACTGACACCCTCACTTTCTATTATTTTAACCTCTCCCGTGAGTCCAGTTTTAGATTCTGATGCTTCACTTCAGGTTTACTGTATCCCTTGTACGTTCTTATTGACGATGAAACACAGAAATTGCATCCGAATTAAATACAAAAGGCACAATGCCGACATAGGTACAAGAGGACTGACACTCTAATTTTCTACAATTTGAACTTCTCCTGTGAGTCCAGTTTTAGATTCCGATGCTTCACTTCAGGTTTCCTGTATACCTTGGACTTTCTTATTGACAATGAAACACAGAAATTGCATCCGAATTTAATACAAAAGGCACAATGCCGACTTAAGTACAAGAGGACTCGCACTATAACATTCTATGATTTGAACCTCTCCTGTGAGTCCAGTTTTAGATTCCGATGCTTCACTTCAGGTTTACTGTATACCTAGGACCTTCCAATTGACGATGAAACACAGAAATTGCATCCGAATTTAATACAAAAGGCACAATGCCGTCTTAAGTACAAGAGGACTGATACACTAACATTCTATGATTTGAACCTCTCCTGTGAGTCCAGTTTTAGATTCTGATGCTTCACTTCAGGTTTACTGTATACCAAGGACCTTCCATATGACGATGAAACACAGAAATTGCATCCGAATTTAATACAAAAGGCACAATTCCGACTTAAGTACAAGAGGACTGACACTATCACTTTCTATGATTTGAACCTCTCCTGTGAGTCCAGTTTTAGAATCCGATGCTACAGGGTTACTGTATCCCTTGGACCTTCTTATTGACAATGAAACACAGAAATTGCATCTGAATTTAATACAAAAGGCACAATGCCGACTTAAGTACAAGAGGACTGACACTCTAACTTTCTATGATTTGAACCTCTTCTGTGAGTCCAGTTTTAGAATCCGATGCTTCAGGGTTACTGTATCCCTTGGACCTTCTTATTGACGATGAAGCACAGGAACTGCATCCGAATTTAGAACAAAAGGCACAATGCCGACTTAAGTACAAGAGGACTGACACTCTCACTTTCTATGATATAAACCTCTCCTGTGAGTCCAGTTTTAAATTCCGATGCTTCACTTCAGGTTTACTGTATCCCATGTACCTTCTTATTGACGATGAAACACAGAAATTGCATCCGAATTTAATACAAAAGGCACAATGCCGACTTAAGTACAAGAGGACTGACACTCTCACTTTCTATGATTTGAACCTCCCCCATGAGTCCAGTTTTAGATTCTGATGCTTCACTTCAGATTTACTGTATACTTGTAACTTCTTATTAACGATGAAACACAGAAATTGCATCCGACTTTAATACAAAAGGCACAATGCCAACTTAAGCACAAGAGGACTGACACTCTCACCTTCTATGATTTGAACCTCTCCTGTGGGTCCAGTTTTAGATTCCGATGCCTCACTTCAGGTTTACTGTATACCTTGGACATTCCTATTGACGATGAAACACAGAAATTGCATCCGTTTTTAATACAAAAGTCACAATGCCGACTTAAGTACAAGGGGACTGACACTCTAACTTTCTATGATTTGAACCTCTCCTGTGAGTCCAGTTTTAGATTCCAATTCTTCACTTCAGGTTTACTGTATCCCTCAGACCTTCTTATTAACGTTGAAACACAGAAAGTGCATCCGAATTTAATACAAAAGGCACAATGCCGACTTAAGTACAAGAGGACTGACACTCTAACATTCTATGATTTGAACCTCGCCTGTGAGTCCAGTTTTAGATTCCGATGCTTCACTTCAGGTGTACTGTATACCTCGGAACTTCTTATTGACAATGGAACACAGACATAGCATCGGAATTTAATTCAAAAGGCACAATGCCGATATAAGTACAAGTGGACTGACACTCCAACTTTCTATGATTTGAACCTCTCCTGTGAGTCCAGTTTTAGATTCCGATGCTTCACTTCAGGTTTACTGTATCCCTTGGACTTTCTTATTGACGATGAAACACAGAAACTGCATCCGAATTTAATACAAAAGGCACAATGCCGACTTAAGTACAAGAGGACTGCCACTCTCACTTTCTATGATTTAAACCTCTCCTATGAGTCCAGTTTTAGATTCCGATGCTTCACTTCAGGTTCACTGTATCCCTTGTACCTTCTTATTAACGACGAAACACAGAAATTGCATCCGAATTTATTACAAAAGGCACAATGCCGACTTAAGTACAAGAGGACTGACACTCTAACTTCTATGATATGATCCTCTCCTGTGAGTCCAGTTTCAGATTCCGATGCTTCACTTCAGGTTACCTGTATACCTTGGACTTTCTTATTGACTATGAAACACAGAAATAGCATCCGAATTTAATACAAAAGGCACAGTGCCGACTTAAGTACAAGAGGACTGACACTCTCACCTTCTATGATTTGAACCCCTCCTGTGAGTCCAGTTTCAGTTTACGATGTCTCACTTTAGGTTTACTGTATACTTTGGACCTTCTTATTGACGTTGAGACACAGAAATTGCATCCGAATTTAATACAAAAGGCACAATGCCGACTTAAGTACAAGAGGACTGACACTCTCACCTTCTATGATTTGAACCTCTCCTGTGAGTCCAGTTTTAGATTCCGATGCTTCACTTCAGGTTTACTGTATACCTTGGACCTTCTTGTTGACGATGAAACACAGAAATTGTATCTGAATTTAATACAAAAGGCACAATGGCGACTTACGTACAAGAGGACTGACACTCAAACTTTCTATGATTTGAACCACTCCTGTGAGTCCAGTTTTAGATTAAGATGCCTCACTTTAGGTTTACTGTATACCTTGGACCTTCTTATTGACGATGAACCTCAGAAATTGCATCCGAATTTAATACAAAAGGCACAATGCCGACTTAAATACCAGAGGACTGACACTCTCACATTCTATGATTTGAACCTCTCCTGTGAGTCCAGTTTTAGATTCCGATGCTTCACTTCAGGTTTACTGTATACCTTGGACTTTCTTATTGACAATGAAACACAGAAATAGCATCCGAATTTAATACAAAATGCACAATGCCGACTTAAGTACAAGAGGACTCGCACTATAACATTCTATGATTTGAACCTCTCCGGTGAGTCCAGTTTTAGATTCCGATGCTTCACTTCAGGTTTACTGTATCCCTTGGACCATCTTATTGACGATGAAACACAGAAATTGCATCCGAATTTAATACAAAAGGCACAATGCCGACTTAAGTACAAGAGGACTGACACTCTCACTTTCTATGATATAAACCACTCCTGTGAGTCCAGTTTTAGATTCCGATGCTTCACTTCAGGTTTACTGTATCCCTTGTAACTTCTTATTAACGATGAAACACAGAAATTGCATCCGAATTTAATACAAACGGCACAATGCCAACTTAAGCACGATAGGACTGACACTCTCACCTTCTATGATTTGAACCTCTCCTGTGGGTCAAGTTTTAGATTCCAATGCTTCACTTCAGGTTTACTGTATACCTTGGACCTTCTTATTGACGATGAAACACAGAAATTGCATCCGTTTTTAATACAAAAGGCACAATGCCGACTTAAGTACAAGAGGACTGACACTCTAACTTTCTATGATTTGAACCTCTCCGGTGAGTCCAGTTTTAGATTCCGATGCTTCACTTCAGGTTTACTGTATCCCTTGGACCATCTTATTGACAATGAAACACAGAAATTGCATCCGAATTTAATACAAAAGGCACAATGCCGACTTAAGTACAAGAGGACTCACACTATAACATTCTATGATTTGAACCTCTCCTGTGAGTCCAGTTTTAGATTCCGATGCTTCACTTCAGGTTTACTGTATCCCTTGGACCTTGTTATTGAGAATGAAACACAGAAATTGCATCGGAATTTAATACAAATTCACAATGCCATCTTAAGTACTAGAGGACTGACACTCAAACTTTCTATGATTTGAACCTCTCCTGTGAGTCCAGTTTTAGATTCCGATGCCTCACTTCAGGTTTACTGTATACCTTGGACCTTCTTATTGACGATGAAACACAGAAATTGCGTCCGAATTTAATACAAAAGGCACAATGCCGACTTAAGTACAAGAGGACTGACACTCTCACCTTCTATGATTTGAACCTCTCCTGTGAGTCCAGTTTTAGATTCCAATGCTTCACTTCAGGTTAACTGTTTACCTCGGAACTTCTTATTGACAATGAAACACAGAAATTGCATCGGAATTAAATTCAAAAGGCACAATGCCGACTTATGTACAAGAGGACTGACACTCTAACTATCTATGATTTGAACGTCTCCTGTGAGTCCAGTTTTAGATTCCGATGCTTCACTTCAGGTGTACTGTATCCCTTGGACCTTCTTATTGACGATGAAACACAGAACCTGCATCCTAATTGAATACAAAAGGCACAATGCCGACTAAAGTACAAGAGGACTGACACTCTAACTTTCTATGAATTGAACCTCTCCTGTGAGTCCACTTTTAGATTCCGATGCTTCACATCAGATTTACTGTATCCCTTGGACCTTCTTATTGACGATGATACACAGAAATTGCTTCCGAATTTAATACAAAAGGCACAATGTCGATTTAAGTCCAAGAGGACTGACACTCTCACTTTCTATTATTTTAACCTCTCCCGTGAGTCCAGTTTTAGATTCTGATGCTTCACTTCAGGTTTACTGTATCCCTTGTACCTTCTCATTGACGATGAAACACAGAAATTGCATCCGAATTTAATACAAAAGGCACAATGCCGACATAGGTACAAGAGAACTGACACTCTAATTTTCTATAATTTGAACTTCTCCTGTGAGTCCAGTTTTAGATTCCGATGCTTCACTTCAGGTTTCCTGTATACCTTGGACTTTCTTATTGACAATGAAACACAGAAATTGCATCCGAATTTAATACAAAAGGCACAATGCCGACTTAAGTACAAGAGGACTCACACTATAACATTCTATGATTTGAACCTCTCCTGTGAGTCCAGTTTTAGATTCCGATGCTTCACTTCAGGTTTACTGTATCCCTTGGACCATCTTATTGAGGATGAAACACAGAAATTGCATCGGAATTTAATACAAATTCACAATGCCATCTTAAGTACTAGAGGACTGACACTCAAACTTTCTATGATTTGAACCTCTCCTGTGAGTCCAGTTTTAGATTCCGATGCCTCACTTCAGGTTTACTGTATACCTTGGACCTTCTCATTGACGATGAAACACAGAAATTGCGTCCGAATTTAATACAAAAGGCACAATGCCGACTTAAGTACAAGAGGACTGACACTCTCACCTTCTATGATTTGAACCTCTCCTGTGAGTCCAGTTTTAGATTCCAATGCTTCACTTCAGGTTTACTGTTTACCTCGGAACTTCTTATTGACAATGAAACACAGAAATTGCATCGGAATTAAATTCAAAAGGCACAATGCCGACTTATGTACAAGAGGACTGACACTCTAACTATCTATGATTTGAACGTCTCCTGTGAGTCCACTTTTAGATTCCGATGCTTCACTTCAGGTGTACTGTATCCCTTGGACCTTCTTATTGACGATGAAACACAGAACCTGCATCCTAATTGAATACAAAAGGCACAATGCCGACTAAAGTACAAGAGGACTGACACTCTAACTTTCTATGAATTGAACCACTCCTGTGAGTCCACTTTTAGATTCCGATGCTTCACTTCAGATTTACTGTCTCCCTTGGACCTTCTTATTGACGATGATACACAGAAATTGCTTCCGAATTTAATACAAAAGGCACAATGTCGATTTAAGTCCAAGAGGACTGACACTCTCACTTTCTATTATTTTAACCTCTCCCGTGAGTCCAGTTTTAGATTCCGATGCTTCACTTCAGGTTTACTGTATCCCTTGTACCTTCTTATTGACGATGAAACACAGAAATTGCATCCGAATTTAATACAAAAGGCACAATGCCGACTTAAGTACAGGAGGACTGACACTCTAACTTTCTATAATTTGAACTTCTCCTGTGAAAGCAGTTTTAGATTCCGATGCTTCACTTCAGGTTTCCAGTGTACCTTGGACTTTCTTATTGACGATGAAACACAAAACTTGCATCCGAATTTAATACAAAAGGCACAATGCCGAATTAAGTACAAGAAGACTGACACTCTAACTTTCTATGATTTGAACTTCTCCTGTGAGTCCAGGTTTAGATTCCGATGCTTCACTTCAGGTTTACTGTATTCCTTGGAACTCCTTATTGCCAATGAAACACAGAAATTGCATCCGAATTTAATACAAAAGGCACAATTTCGACTTCAGTACAAGAGGACTGACACTCTCACTTTCTATGTTTTGAACCTCTCCTGTGAGTCCAGTTTCAGATTCCGATGCTTCAGGGTTACTGTTTCCCTTGGACCTTCTCATTGACAATGAAACACAGAAATTGCATCCGAATTTAGCACAAAATGCACAATGCCGACTAAAGTACAAGAGGACTGACACTCTCACTTTCTATGATTTGAACCTCTCCTGTGAGTCCAGTTTTGGATTCCGATGCTTCACTTCAGGTTTACTGTATCCCTTGGACGCTCTTATTGACGAAGAAACACAGAAACTGCATCCGAATTTAATACGAAAGGCACAATGCCGACTTAAGTACAAGAGGACTGACACTCTCACCTTCTATGATTTGAACCTCACCTGTGAGTCCAGTTTTAGATTCCGATGCTTCACATCAGGTTTACTGTATCCCTTGAACCATCTTATTGACGATGAAACACAGAAATAGCATCCAAATTTAATACAAAGGGCACAATGCCGACTTAAGTACAAGACGACTGACACTCTAACTTTCTATGATTTGAACCTCTCCTGTGAGTCCAGTTTCAGATTCCGATGCTTCACTTCAGGTTTACTGTATCCCTTGGACGTCCTTATTGACGATGAAACACAAAAATTGCATTCGAATTTAATACAAAGGCACAATGCCGTCTTAAGTACAAGAGGACTGACACCCTCACTTTCTATTATTTTAACCTCTCCCGTGAGTCCAGTTTTAGATTCTGATGTTTCACTTCAGGTTTACTGTATCCCTTGTACGTTC
This sequence comes from Schistocerca americana, assembly GCF_021461395.2. Classification (NCBI taxonomy): domain Eukaryota; kingdom Metazoa; phylum Arthropoda; class Insecta; order Orthoptera; family Acrididae; genus Schistocerca; species Schistocerca americana. Next base: position 71,823,999 of record NC_060130.1, on the reverse strand, counting down.
TTATTGACGATGAAACACAGAAATTGCATCCGAATTAAATACAAAAGGCACAATGCCGACATAGGTACAAGAGGACTGACACTCTAATTTTCTACAATTTGAACTTCTCCTGTGAGTCCAGTTTTAGATTCCGATGCTTCACTTCAGGTTTCCTGTATACCTTGGACTTTCTTATTGACAATGAAACACAGAAATTGCATCCGAATTTAATACAAAAGGCACAATGCCGACTTAAGTACAAGAGGACTCACACTATAACATTCTATGATTTGAACCTCTCCTGTGAGTCCAGTTTTAGATTCCGATGCTTCACTTCAGGTTTACTGTATACCTAGGACCTTCCAATTGACGATGAAACACAGAAACTGCATCCGAATTTAATACAAAAGGCACAATGCCGTCTTAAGTACAAGAGGACTGATACTCTAACATTCTATGATTTGAACCTCTCCTGTGAGTCCAGTTTTAGATTCTGATGCTTCACTTCAGGTTTACTGTATACCAAGGACCTTCCAATTGACGATGAAACACAGAAATTGCATCCGAATTTAATACAAAAGGCACAATTCCGACTTAAGTGCAAGAGGACTGACACTATCACTTTCTATGATTTGAACCTCTCCTGTGAGTCCAGTTTTAGAATCCGATGCTACAGGGTTACTGTATCCCTTGGACCTTCTTATTGACAATGAAACACAGAAATTGCATCTGAATTTAATACAAAAGGCACAATGCCGACTTAAGTGCAAGAGGACTGACACTCTAACTTTCTATGATTTGAACCTCTTCTGTGAGTCCAGTTTTAGAATCCGATGCTTCAGGGTTACTGTATCCCTTGGACCTTCTTATTGACGATGAAGCACAGGAACTGCATCCGAATTTAGAACAAAAGGCACAATGCTGACTTAAGTACAAGAGGACTGACACTCTCACTTTCTATGATATAAACCTCTCCTGTGAGTCCAGTTTTAAATTCCGATGCTTCACTTCAGGTTTACTGTATCCCATGTACCTTCTTATTGACGATGAAACACAGAAATTGCATCCGAATTTAATACAAAAGGCACAATGCCGACTTAAGTACAAGAGGACTGACACTCTCACTTTCTATGATTTGAACCTCCCCCATGAGTCCAGTTTTAGATTCCGATGCTTCACTTCAGATTTACTGTATACTTGTAACTTCTTATTAACGATGAAACACAGAAATTGCATCCGACTTTAATACAAAAGGCACAATGCCAACTTAAGCACAAGAGGACTGACACTCTCACCTTCTATGATTTGAACCTCTCCTGTGGGTCCAGTTTTAGATTCCGATGCCTCACTTCAGGTTTACTGTATACCTTGGACATTCCTATTGACGATGAAACACAGAAATTGCATCCGTTTTTAATACAAAAGTCACAATGCCGACTTAAGTACAAGGGGACTGACACTCTAACTTTCTATGATTTGAACCTCTCCTGTGAGTCCAGTTTTAGATTCCGATTCTTCACTTCAGGTTTACTGTATCCCTCAGACCTTCTTATTAACGTTGAAACACAGAAAGTGCATCCGAATTGAATACAAAAGGCACAATGCCGACTTAAGTACAAGAGGACTGACACTCTAACATTCTATGATTTGAACCTCGCCTGTGAGTCCAGTTTTAGATTCCGATGCTTCACTTCAGGTGTACTGTATACCTCGGAACTTCTTATTGACAATGGAACACAGACATAGCATCGGAATTTAATTCAAAAGGCACAATGCCGATATAAGTACAAGTGGACTGACACTCCAACTTTCTATGATTTGAACCTCTCCTGTGAGTCCAGTTTTAGATTCCGATGCTTCACTTCAGGTTTACTGTATCCCTTGGACTTTCTTATTGACGATGAAGCACAGAAACTGCATCCGAATTTAATACAAAAGGCACAATGCCGACTTAAGTACAAGAGGACTGACACTCTCACTTTCTATGATTTAAACCTCTCCTATGAGTCCAGTTTTAGATTCCGATGCTTCACTTCAGGTTCACTGTATCCCTTGTACCTTCTTATTAACGACGAAACACAGAAATTGCATCCGAATTTATTACAAAAGGCACAATGCCGACTTAAGTACAAGAGGACTGACACTCTAACTTCTATGATATGATCCTCTCCTGTGAGTCCAGTTTCAGATTCCGATGCTTCACTTCAGGTTACCTGTATACCTTGGACTTTCTTATTGACTATGAAACACAGAAATTGCATCCGAATTTAATACAAAAGGCACAGTGCCGACTTAAGTACAAGAGGACTGACACTCCCACCTTCTATGATTTGAACCCCTCCTGTGAGTCCAGTTTCAGTTTACGATGTCTCACTTTAGGTTTACTGTATACTTTGGACCTTCTTATTGACGTTGAGACACAGAAATTGCATCCGAATTTAATACAAAAGGCACAATGCCGACTTAAGTACAAGAGGACTGACACTCTCACCTTCTATGATTTGAACCTCTCCTGTGAGTCCAGTTTTAGATTCCGATGCTTCACTTCAGGTTTACTGTATACCTTGGACCTTCTTGTTGACGATGAAACACAGAAATTGTATCTGAATTTAATACAAAAGGCACAATGGCGACTTACGTACAAGAGGACTGACACTCAAACTTTCTATGATTTGAACCACTCCTGTGAGTCCAGTTTTAGATTAAGATGCCTCACTTTAGGTTTACTGTATACCTTGGACCTTCTTATTGACGATGAACCTCAGAAATTGCATCCGAATTTAATACAAAAGGCACAATGCCGACTTAAATACCAGAGGACTGACACTCTCACATTCTATGATTTGAACCTCTCCTGTGAGTCCAGTTTTAGATTCCGATGCTTCACTTCAGGTTTACTGTATACCTTGGACTTTCTTATTGACAATGAAACACAGAAATAGCATCCGAATTTAATACAAAATGCACAATGACGACTTAAGTACAAGAGGACTCGCACTATAACATTCTATGATTTGAACCTCTCCGGTGAGTCCAGTTTTAGATTCCGATGCTTCACTTCAGGTTTACTGTATCCCTTGGACCATCTTATTGACGATGAAACACAGAAATTGCATCCGAATTTAATACAAAAGGCACAATGCCGAATTAAGTACAAGAGGACTGACACTCTCACTTTCTATGATATAAACCACTCCTGTGAGTCCAGTTTTAGATTCCGATGCTTCACTTCAGGTTTACTGTATCCCTTGTAACTTCTTATTAACGATGAAACACAGAAATTGCATCCGAATTTAATACAAACGGCACAATGCCAACTTAAGCACGATAGGACTGACACTCTCACCTTCTATGATTTGAACCTCTCCTGTGGGTCAAGTTTTAGATTCCAATGCTTCACTTCAGGTTTACTGTATACCTTGGACCATCTTATTGACGATGAAACACAGAAATTGCATCCGTTTTTAATACAAAAGGCACAATGCCGACTTAAGTACAAGAGGACTGACACTCTAACTTTCTATGATTTGAACCTCTCCTGTGAGTCCAGTTTTAGATTCCGATTCTTCACTTCAGGTTTACTGTATCAGTTGGACCTTCTTATTAACGATGAAACACAGAAATTGCATCCGAATTTAATACAAAAGGCACAATGCCGACTTAAGTACAAGAGGACTGACACTCTAACATTCTATGATTTGAACCTCGCCTGTGAGTCCAGTTTTGGATTCCGATGCTTCACTTCAGGTTTACTGTATCCCTTGGACCATCTTATTGACGATGAAACACAGAAATTGCATCCGAATTTAATACAAAAGGCACAATGCTGACATAAGTACAAGAGGACTGACACTCTCACTTTCTATGATTTGAACCTCTCTTGTGAGTCCAATTTTAGTTTCCGATGCTTCACTTCAGGTTTACTGTATCCCTTGGACCTTCTTATTGACGATGAAAGACAGAAATTGCAACCGAATTTAATACAAAAGGCACAATGCCGACTTAAGTACAGGAGGACTGACACTCTAACGTTCAATGATTTGAACCTATCCTGTGAGTCCAGTTTTAGATTATGATGCTTCACTTCAGGTTTACTGTATCCCTTGTACCTTCTTATTAACGATGAAACACAGAAATTGCATCCGAATTTATTACAAAAGGCACAATGCCGACTTAAGTACAAGAGGACTGACACTCTAACTTTCTATGATATGAACCTCTCCAGTGTGTCCAGTTTCAGATTCCGATGCTTCACTTCAGGTTACCTGTATACCTTGGACTTTCTTATTGACGATGACACACAGAAATTGCATCCGAATTTAATACAAAAGGCACAATGCCGACTTAAGTACAAGAAGACTGACACTCAAATTTTCTATGATATGAACCTCTCCTGTGAGTCCAGTTTTAGATTCCGATGCTTCACTTCAGGTTTACTGTATCCCGTGGACCTTCGTATTGACGATGAAACACAGATATTGCATCCGAATTTAATACAAAAGGCACAATGCCAACTTAAGTACTAGAGGACTGACTCCCTAACCGTCTATGATTTGAACCTCTCCTTTGAGTCCAGTTTTAGATTCCGATGCTTCACTTCTGGTTTACTGTATACTTCGGAATTTCTTATTGACGATGGAATACAGAAATAGCATCGGAATTAAATTCAAAAGGCACAATGCCAACTTAAGTACAAGAGGACTGGCATTCCTACTTTGTATGATTTGAACCTCTCCTGAGAGTCCAGTTTCAGATTCCGATGCTTCACTTCAGGTTTACTGTATCCCATGGACCTTCTTATTGACGATGAAACACAGAAATTGCATCCGAATTTTAAACAAAAGGCACAATGCCGACTTAAGTACAAGAGGACTGACACTCTCACTTTCTATGATTTAAACCTCTCCTGTGAGTCCAGTTTTAGATTCCGATGCTTCACTTCAAGTTTACGGTATCCCTTGTACCTTCTTATTAACCATGAAACACAGAAATTACATCCGAATTTATTACAAAATTCACAATGCCGACTTAAGTACAAGAGGACTGACACTCTAACTTTCTATGATTTGATCCTCTCCAGTGAGTCCAGTTTTAGATTCCGATGCTTCACTTCAGAATTACTGGATCGCATGGTCTTTCTTATTGACGATGAAACACAGAAATTGCATCTGAATTTAATACATAAGGCACAATGCCGACATAAGTACAAAAGGACTGACACTCTAACTTTCTGTGATTTGAATCACTCCTGTGAGTCCAGTTTTAGATTCCGATGCTTCGCTTCAGGTTTCCTGTATTCCTTGGACTTTCTTATTGACGATGATACACAGAAATTACATCCGAATTTAATACAAAAAGCACAATGCCGACTTAAGTACAAGAGGACTGACACTCTAACTTTCTATAATTTGAACCTCTCCTGTAAGTCCAGTTTTAGATTCCGCTGCTTCACTTCAGGTTTACTGTATACCTTGGAACTTCTTATTGACGATGAAACACAGAAATTGATCCGGAAATAAATTCAAAAGGCACAATGCCGACTTAAGTACAAGAGGACTGACACTCTAACTTTCTATGATTTGAACCTCTCCTGTGAGTCCAGTTTTAGATTCCGATTCTTCACTTCAGGTTTACTGTATCCCTTGGACCTTCTTATTAACGATGAAACACAGAAATTGCATCCGAATTTAATACAAAAGGCACAATGCCGACTTAAGTACAAGAGGACTGACACTCTAACATTCTATGATATGAACCTCGCCTGTGAGTCCAGTTTTGGATTCCGATGCTTCACTTCAGGTTTACTGTATCCCTTGGACCATCTTATTGACGATGAAACACAGAAATTGCATCCGAATTTAATACAAAAGCACAATGCTGACATAAGTACAAGAGGACTGACACTCTCACTTTCTATGATTTGAACCTCTCTTGTGAGTCCAGTTTTAGTTTCCGATGCTTCACTTCAGGTTTACTGTATCCCTTGGACCTTCTTATTGACGATGAAAGACAGAAATTGCAACCGAATTTAATACAAAAGGCACAATGCCGACTTAAGTACAGGAGGACTGACACTCTAACGTTCAATGATTTGAACCTATCCTGTGAGTCCAGTTTTAGATTCCGATGCTTCACTTCAGGTTTGCTGTATCCCTGGTACCTTCTTATTAACGATGAAACACAGAAATTGCATCCGAATTTATTACAAAAGGCACAATGCCGACTTAAGTACAAGAGGACTGACACTCTAACTTTCTATGATATGAACCTCTCCTGTGTGTCCAGTTTCAGATTCCGATGCTTCACTTCAGGTTACCTGTATACCTTGGACTTTCTTATTGACGATGACACACAGAAATTGCATCCGAATTTAATACAAAAGGCACAATGCCGACTTAAGTACAAGAAGACTGACACTCAAATTTTCTATGATATGAACCTCTCCTGTGAGTCCAGTTTTAGATTCCGATGCTTCACTTCAGGTTTACTGTATCCCGTGGACCTTCGTATTGACGATGAAACACAGATATTGCATCCGAATTTAATACAAAAGGCACAATGCCAACTTAAGTACTAGAGGACTGACTCCCTAACCGTCTATGATTTGAACCTCTCCTTTGAGTCCAGTTTTAGATTCCGATGCTTCACTTCTGGTTTACTGTATACATCGGAATTTCTTATTGACGATGGAATACAGAAATAGCATCGGAATTAAATTGAAAAGGCACAATGCCAACTTAATTACAAGAGGACTGGCATTCCTACTTTGTATGATTTGAACCTCTCCTGAGAGTCCAGTTTCAGATTCCGATGCTTCACTTCAGGTTTACTGTATCCCATGGACCTTCTTATTGACGATGAAACACAGAAATTGCATCCGAATTTTAAACAAAAGGCACAATGCCGACTTAAGTACAAGAGGACTGACACTCTCACTTTCTATGATTTAAACCTCTCCTGTGAGTCCAGTTTTAGATTCCGATGCTTCACTTCAAGTTTACGGTATCCCTTGTACCTTCTTATTAACCATGAAACACAGAAATTACATCCGAATTTATTACAAAATTCACAATGCCGACTTAAGTACAAGAGGACTGACACTCTAACTTTCTATGATTTGATCCTCTCCAGTGAGTCCAGTTTTAGATTCCGATGCTTCACTTCAGAATTACTGGATCGCATGGTCTTTCTTATTGACGATGAAACACAGAAATTGCATCTGAATTTAATACATAAGGCACAATGCCGACATAAGTACAAAAGGACTGACACTCTAACTTTCTGTGATTTGAATCTCTCCTGTGAGTCCAGTTTTAGGTTCCGATGCTTCACTTCAGGTTTCCTGTATACCTTGGACTTTCTTATTGACGATGATACACAGAAATTACTTCCGAATTTAACACAAAAGGCACAATGCCGACTTAAGTACAAGAGGACTGACACTCTAACTTTCTATGATTTGATCCTCTCCAGTGAGTCCAGTTTTTGATTCCGATGCTTCACTTCAGAATTACTGGATCGCATGGACTTTCTTATTGACGATGAAAAACAGAAATTGCATCTGAATTTAATACATCAGGCACAATGCCGACATAAGTACAAAAGGACTGACACTCTAACTTTCTGTGATTTGAATCACTCCTGTGAGTCCAGTTTTAGATTCCGATGCTTCGCTTCAGGTTTCCTGTATTCCTTGGACTTTCTTATTGACGATGATACACAGAAATTACATCCGAATTTAATACAAAAAGCACAATGCCGACTTAAGTACAAGAGGACTGACACTCTAACTTTCTATAATTTGAACCTCTCCTGTAAGTCCAGTTTTAGATTCCGCTGCTTCACTTCAGGTTTACTGTATACCTTGGAACTTCTTATTGACGATGAAACACAGAAATTGATCCGGAAATAAATTCAAAAGGCACAATGCCGACTTAAGTACAAGAGGACTGACACTCTAACTTTCTATGATTTGAACCTCTCCTGTGAGTCCAGTTTTAGGTTCCGATGCTTCACTTCAGGTTTCCTGTATACCTTGGACTTTCTTATTGACGATGATACACAGAAATTACTTCCGAATTTAACACAAAAGGCACAATGCCGACTTAAGTACAAGAGGACTGACACTCTCACTTTCTATGATTTAAACCTCTCCTGTGAGTCCAGTTTTAGATTCCGATGCTTCACTTCAAGTTTACGGTATCCCTTGTACCTTCTTATTAACCATGAAACACAGAAATTACATCCGAATTTATTACAAAATTCACAATGCCGACTTAAGTACAAGAGGACTGACACTCTAACTTTCTATGATTTGAACCTCTTCAGTGAGTCCAGTTTTAGATTCCGATGCGTCACTTCAGGTTTACTGTATCCCTTGGACTTTCGTTTTGACGATGAAACACAGAAATTGCATTCGAATTCAATACATAAGGCACAATGCCGACTTAAGTACAAGAGGACTGACACTCTAACTTTCTGTGATTTGAATCTCTCCTGTGAGTCCAGTTTTAGGTTCCGATGCTTCACTTCAGGTTTCCTGTATACCTTGGACTTTCTTATTGACGATGATACACAGAAATTACTTCCGAATTTAACACAAAAGGCACAATGCCGACTTAAGTACAAGAGGACTGACACTCTAACTTTCTATGATTTGATCCTCTCCAGTGAGTCCAGTTTTAGATTCCGATGCTTCACTTCAGAATTACTGGATCGCATGGACTTTCTTATTGACGATGAAAAACAGAAATTGCATCTGAATTTAATACATAAGGCACAATGCCGACATAAGTACAAAAGGACTGACACTCTAACTTTCTGTGATTTGAATCACTCCTGTGAGTCCAGTTTTAGATTCCGATGCTTCGCTTCAGGTTTCCTGTATTCCTTGGACTTTCTTATTGACGATGATACACAGAAATTACATCTGAATTTAATACAAAAAGCACAATGCCGACTTAAGTACAAGAGGACTGACACTCTAACTTTCTATAATTTGAACCTCTCCTGTAAGTCCAGTTTTAGATTCCGCTGCTTCACTTCAGGTTTACTGTATACCTTGGAACTTCTTATTGACGATGAAACACAGAAATTGATCCGGAAATAAATTCAAAAGGCACAATGCCGACTTAAGTACAAGAGGACTGACACTCTAACTTTCTATGATTTGAACCTCTCCTGTGAGTCCAGTTTTAGGTTCCGATGCTTCACTTCAGGTTTCCTGTATACCTTGGACTTTCTTATTGACGATGATACACAGAAATTACTTCCGAATTTAACACAAAAGGCACAATGCCGACTTAAGTACAAGAGGACTGACACTCTCACTTTCTATGATTTAAACCTCTCCTGTGAGTCCAGTTTTAGATTCCGATGCTTCACTTCAAGTTTACGGTATCCCTTGTACCTTCTTATTAACCATGAAACACAGAAATTACATCCGAATTTATTACAAAATTCACAATGCCGACTTAAGTACAAGAGCACTGACACTCTAACTTTCTATGATTTGAACCTCTTCAGTGAGTCCAGTTTTAGATTCCGATGCTTCACTTCAGGTTTACTGTATCCCTTGGACTTTCTTTTTGACGATGAAACACAGAAATTGCATTCGAATTCAATACATAAGGCACTATGCCGACTTAAGTACAAGAGGACTGACACTCTAACTTTCTGTGATTTGAATCTCTCCTGTGAGTCCAGTTTTAGGTTCCGATGCTTCACTTCAGGTTTCCTGTATACCTTGGACTTTCTTATTGACGATGATACACAGAAATTACTTCCGAATTTAACACAAAAGGCACAATGCCGACTTAAGTACAAGAGGACTGACACTCTAACTTTCTATGATTTGATCCTCTCCAGTGAGTCCAGTTTTAGATTCCGATGCTTCACTTCAGAATTACTGGATCGCATGGACTTTCTTATTGACGATGAAAAACAGAAATTGCATCTGAATTTAATACATATGGCACAATGCCGACATAAGTACAAAAGGACTGACACTCTAACTTTCTGTGATTTGAATCACTCCTGTGAGTCCAGTTTTAGATTCCGATGCTTCGCTTCAGGTTTCCTGTATTCCTTGGACTTTCTTATTGACGATGATACACAGAAATTACATCCGAATTTAATACAAAAAGCACAATGCCGACTTAAGTACAAGAGGACTGACACTCTAACTTTCTATAATTTGAACCTCTCCTGTAAGTCCAGTTTTAGATTCCGCTGCTTCACTTCAGGTTTACTGTATACCTTGGAACTTCTTATTGACGATGAAACACAGAAATTGATCCGGAAATAAATTCAAAAGGCACAATGCCGACTTAAGTACAAGAGGACTGACACTCTAACTTTCTATGATTTGAACCTCTCCTGTGAGTCCAGTTTTAGATTCCGATGCTTCACTTCAGGTTTACTGTATCCCTTGGACCATCTTATTGACGATGAATCACAGAAATTGCATCCGAATTTAATACAAAAGGCACAATGCCGACTTAAGTACAACAGGACTGACACTCTCACCTTCTATGATTTAAACTTCTCCTGTGAGTCCAGTTTTAGATTCCGATGCTTCCCTTCAGGTTTACTGTATCCCTTGGACCATCTTATTGACGATGAATCACAGAAATTGCATCCGAATTTAATACAAAAGGCACAATGCCGACTTAAGTACAACAGGACTGACACTCTCACCTTCTATGATTTAAACTTCTCCTGTGAGTCCAGTTTTAGATTCCGATGCTTCACTTCAGGTTTACTCTATCCCTTGGACCATCTTATTGACGATGAAACACAGAAATTGCATCCGAATTTAATACAAAAGGCACAATGCCTATTTAAATACAAGAGGACTGACACTCTAACTTTCTATGATTTGAACCTCTCCTGTGAGTCCAGTTTTAGATTCCGATGCTTCACTTCAGGTGTCCTCTATACCTTGGACTTTCTTATTGACGATGATACACAGAAATTACATCCGAATTTAATTTAAAAGGCACAATGCCGACTTAAGTACAAGAGGACTGACACTCTAACTTTCTATGATTTGAATCTCTCCTGTTAGTCCAGTTTTAGATTCCGATGCTTCACTTAAGGTTTACTGTATACCTTTGAACTTGTTATTGACGATGAAACACAGAAATTGATCCGGAATTAAATTTAAAAGGCACAATGCCGACTTAAGTACAAGAGGACTGACACTCTAACTTTCTATGATTTGAACCTCTGCTGTGATTCCAGTTTTAGATTCCGATGCTTCACTTCAGGTTTACTGTATCCCTTGGCCTTTCTTTTTGACGATGAAACACAGAAATTGCATCCGAATTTAATACAAAAGGCACAATGCCAACTTAAGGGTAAGAGGACTGACACTATCACGCTCTATGATTTGAACCACTCCTGTGAGTCCTGTTTTAGATTCCGATGCTTCACTTCGGGTTTACTGTATGCCTTGTACCTTCTTATTGACGATGAAACACAGAAATTGCGTCTGAATTTAATACAAAAGGCACAATGCCGACTTATGTACAAGAGGACTGACACTCTAACTTTCTGTGATTTGAATCTCTTCTGTGAGTCCAGTTTTAGATTCCGATGCTTGACTTCATGTTTCCTGTATACCTTGGACTTTCTTATTGACGATGATACACAGAAATTACATCCGAATTTCATACAAAAGGCACAATGCCGACTTATGTACAAGAGGACTGACCCTCTAACTTTCTATGATTTGAACCTCTCCTGTAAGTACAATTTTAGATTCCGATGCTTCACTTAAGGTTTACTGTATACCTTGGAACTTCTTATTGACGATGATACACAGAAATTGATCCGGAATTAAATTCAAAAGGCACAATGCCGACGTAATTATAAGAGGACTGACACTCTAACTTTCTATGTTTTGAACCTCTCCTGTGAGTCCAGTTTTAGATTCCGATGCTTCACTTCAGGTTTACTGTATCCCTTGGACCTTCTTATTGACGATGAAACACAGAAATTACATCCGAATTTAATACAAGGGGCACAATGCCGACTTAAGTACAAGAGGACTGACACTCTAACTTTCTATGATTTGAACCTCTCCTGTAAGTCCAGTTTTAGATTCCGATGCTTCACTTCAGGACTACTGTATCCCATGGACCTTCTTATTGACGATGAAACACAGAAATTGCATCCGAATCTAATACAAAAGGCACAATGCCGACTGAAGTACAAGAGGACTGACACACTCACTTTCTATGATTTGAACCTCTCCTGTGAGTCCAGTTTTAGATTCCGATGCCTCACTTTAGGTTTACTGTATCCCTTGGACCTTCTTATTGACGATGAAATACAGAAATTCCAACCGAATATAATACAAAATGCACAATGCCGACTTAAGTACAAGAGGACTGACACTCTAACTTTCTATGATTTGAACCTCTCCTGTGAGTCCAGTACTGATTCCGATTATTTACTTCAGGTTTACTGTATCCCTTGGACCTTCTTATTGACGATGAAACACAGAAATAGCATCCGAATTTAATAAAACAGGCACAATGCCGACTCAAATACAAGAGGACTGACACTCTCACTTTCTATGATTTGAACCTCTCCCGTGAGTCCAGTTTTAGATTCCGATGCTTCACTTCAGGTTTACTGTATCCCTTGTCCCTTCTTATTAACGATGAAGCACAGAGATTGCATCCGAATTTAATACAAAAAGCACAATGCCGACTTAAGTACAAGAGGACTGACACTCTAACTTTCTATGATTTGAACCTCTCCTGTGAGTCCAGTTTTAGATTCCGATGCTTCACTTCAGGTTTACTGTATCCCTTGGACCATCTTAATGACGATGAAACACAGAAATCGAATCCGAATTTAATACAAAAGGCACAATGCCGACTTAAGTACAAGGGGACTGACAATCTCACTTTCTATGATTTGAACCTCTCCTGTGAGTCCAGTACAGATTCCGATCCTTTATTTCAGGTTTACTGTATCCCTTGGACCTTTTTATTGACGATGAAACACAGAAATTGCATCCGAATTTAATACAAAAGGCACAACGCCTATTTAAGTACCAGAGGACTGACACTCTCACTATCTATGATTTGAACCTCTCCTGTGAGTCCAGTTTTAGATTCCGATGCTTCACTTCAGGACTACTGTATCCCTTGGACGTTCTTATTGACGATGAAACACAGAAATTGCATCCAATTTAATACAATAGGCACAATGCCGACTTAAGTACAAGAGGACTGACACTCTAACTTTCTATGATTTGAACCTCTCCTGTGAGTCCAGTTTTAGATTCCGATGCTTCACTTCAGGTGTCCTCTATACCTTGGACTTTCTTATTGACGATGATACACCGAAATTACATCCGAATTTAATACAAAAGGCACAATGCCGACTTAAGTACAAGAGGACTGACACTCTAACTTTCTATGATTTGAATATCTCCTGTTAGTCCAGTTTTAGAATCCGATGCTTCACTTCAGGTTTACTGTATACCTTTGAACTTGTTATTGACGATGAAACACAGAAATTGATCCGGAATGAAATTCAAAAGGCACAATGCCGACTTAAGTACAAGAGGACTGACACTCTAACTTTCTATGATTTGAACCTCTGCTGTGATTCCAGTTTTAGATTCCGATGCTTCACTTCTGGTTTACTGTATCCCTTGGACCTTCCTCTTGACGATGAAACACAGAAATTTCATCCGAATATAATACAAAAGGGAAAATGCCGACTTAAGTACAAGAAGACTGACACTCTGACCTTCCATGATTTGAACCTCTCCTGTGAGTCCAGTTTTAGATTCCGATGCTTCACTTCAGGTTTGCTGTATACCTTGGAACTTCTTATTGACGATGAAACACAGAAATTGCATCGGAATTAAATTCAAAAGGTACAATGCCGACTTAAGTACAAGAGGACTGACACTCTAACTTTCTATGATTTGAACCTCTCCAGTGAGTCCAGTTTTAGATTCCGATGCTTTACTTCAGGTTTACTGTATCCCTTGGCCTTTCTTTTTGACGATGAAACACAGAAATTGCATACGAATTTAATACAAAAGGCACAATGCCAACTTAAGTATAAGAGGACTGACACTCTCACTCTCTATTATTTGAACCTCTCCTGTGAGTCCAGTTTTAGATTCCGATGCTTCACCTCGGGTTTACTGTATGCCTTGTACCTTCTTATTGACGATGAAACACAGAAATTGCATCTGAATTTAACACGAAAGGCACAATGCCGACTTATGTACAAGAGGACTGACACTCTAACTTTCTGTGATTTGAATCTCTTCTGTGAGTCCAGTTTTAGATTCCGATGCTTGACTTCATGTTTCCTGTATACCTTGGATTTTCTTATTGACGATGATACACAGGAATTACATCCGAATTTCATACAAAAGGCACAATGCCGACTTATGTACAAGAGGTCTGACCCTCTAACTTTCTATGATTTGAACCTCTCCTGTAAGTACAATTTTAGATTCCGATGCTTCACTTATGGTTTACTGTATACCTTGGAACTTCTTATTGACGATGAAACACAGAAATAGCATCCGAATTTAATAAAACAGGCACAATGCCGACTCAAATACAAGAGGACTGACACTCTCACTTTCTATGATTTGAACCTCTCCCGTGAGTCCAGTTTTAGATTCCGATGCTTCACTTCAGGTTTACTGTATCCCTTGTCCCTTCTTATTAACGATGAAGCACAGAGATTGCATCCGAATTTAATACAAAAAGCACAATGCCGACTTAAGTACAAGAGGACTGACACTCTAACTTTCTATGATTTGAACCTCTCCTGTGAGTCCAGTTTTAGATTCCGATGCTTCACTTCAGGTTTACTGTATCCCTTGGACCATCTTAATGACGATGAAACACAGAAATCGAATCCGAATTTAATACAAAAGGCACAATGCCGACTTAAGTACAAGGGGACTGACAATCTCACTTTCTATGATTTGAACCTCTCCTGTGAGTCCAGTACAGATTCCGATCCTTTATTTCAGGTTTACTGTATCCCTTGGACCTTTTTATTGACGATGAAACACAGAAATTGCATCCGAATTTAATACAAAAGGCACAACGCCTATTTAAGTACCAGAGGACTGACACTCTCACTATCTATGATTTGAACCTCTCCTGTGAGTCCAGTTTTAGATTCCGATGCTTCACTTCAGGACTACTGTATCCCTTGGACGTTCTTATTGACGATGAAACACAGAAATTGCATCCAATTTAATACAATAGGCACAATGCCGACTTAAGTACAAGAGGACTGACACTCTAACTTTCTATGATTTGAACCTCTCCTGTGAGTCCAGTTTTAGATTCCGATGCTTCACTTCAGGTGTCCTCTATACCTTGGACTTTCTTATTGACGATGATACACCGAAATTACATCCGAATTTAATACAAAAGGCACAATGCCGACTTAAGTACAAGAGGACTGACACTCTAACTTTCTATGATTTGAATATCTCCTGTTAGTCCAGTTTTAGAATCCGATGCTTCACTTCAGGTTTACTGTATACCTTTGAACTTGTTATTGACGATGAAACACAGAAATTGATCCGGAATGAAATTCAAAAGGCACAATGCCGACTTAAGTACAAGAGGACTGACACTCTAACTTTCTATGATTTGAACCTCTGCTGTGATTCCAGTTTTAGATTCCGATGCTTCACTTCTGGTTTACTGTATCCCTTGGACCTTCCTCTTGACGATGAAACACAGAAATTTCATCCGAATATAATACAAAAGGGAAAATGCCGACTTAAGTACAAGAAGACTGACACTCTGACCTTCCATGATTTGAACCTCTCCTGTGAGTCCAGTTTTAGATTCCGATGCTTCACTTCAGGTTTGCTGTATACCTTGGAACTTCTTATTGACGATGAAACACAGAAATTGCATCGGAATTAAATTCAAAAGGCACAATGCCGACTTAATTATAAGAGGACTGACACTCTAACTTTCTATGATTTGAACCTCTTCTGTGAGTCCAGTTTTAGATTCCGATGCTTCACTTCAGGTTTACTGTATCCCTTGGACCTTCTTATTGACGATGAAACACAGAAATTACATCCGAATTTAATACAAAGGACACATTGCCGACTTAAGTACAAGAGGACTGACCCTCTAACTTTCTATGATTTGAACCTCTCCTGTAAGTCCAGTTTTAGATTCCGATGCTTCACTTCAGGACTACTGTATCCCATGGACCTTCTTATTGACGATGAAACACAGAAATTGCATCCGAATCTAATACAAAAGGCACAATGCCGACTGAAGTACAAGAGGACTGACACTCTCACTTTCTATGATTTGAACCTCTCCTGTGAGTCCAGTTTTAGATTCCGATGCCTCACTTTAGGTTTACTGTATCTCTTGGACCTTCTTATTGACGATGAAATACAGAAATTCCAACCGAATTTAATACAAAATGCACAATGCCGACTTAAGTACAAGAGGACTGACACTCTAACTTTCTATGATTTGAACCTCTCCTGTGATTCCAGTACAGATTCCGATTATTTACTTCAGGTTTACTGTATCCCTTGGACTTTCTTATTGACGATTAAACACAGAAATAGCATCCGAATTTAATAAAAAAGGCACAATGCCGACTTAAAAACAAGAGGACTGACACTCTCACTTTCTATGATTTGAACCTCTCCCGTGAGTCCAGTTTTAGATTCCGATGCTTCACTTCAGGTTTACTGTATCCGTTGTCCCTTCTTATTAACGATGAAACACAGAAATTGCATCCGAATTTAATACAAAAGGCACAATGCCGACTTAAGTACAAGAGGACTGACACTCTAACTTTCTATGATTTGAACCTCTCCTGTGAGTCCAGTTTTAGATTCCGATGCTTCACTTCAGGTTTACTGTATCCCTTGGACCATCTTAATGACGATGAAACACAGAAATTGCATCCGAATTTAATACAAGAGGCACAATGCCGACTTAAGTACAAGGGGACTGACAATCTCACTTTCTATGATTTGAACCTCTCCTGTGAGTCCAGTACAGATTCCGATGCTTTACTTCAGGTTTACTGTATCCCTTGGACCTTTTTATTGACGATGAAACACAGAAATTGCATCCGAATTTAATACAATAATCACAATGCCGACTTAAGTTAAAGAGGACTGACAATCTCACTTTCTATGATTTAAACTTCTCCTGTGAGTCCAGTTTTAGATTCCGATGCTTCACTTCAGGTTTACTGTATGCCTTGGACCTCCTTATTGACGATGAAACACAGAAATTGCATCCGAATTTAATACAAAAGGCACAATGCCGACATAAGTACAAGAGGACTGACACTAACTATCTATTATTTGAACCTCTCCTGTGAGTCCAGTTTTAGATTCCGATGCCTCACTTCAGGTTTACCGTATCCCTTGGACCTTCTTATTGACGATGAAATACAGAAATTCCATCCGAATTTAATACAAAAGGCACAATGCCGACTTAAGTACAAGAGGACTGACCCTCTAACTTTCTATGATTTGAACCTCTCCTGTAAGTACAATTTTAGATTCCGATGCTTCACTTATGGTTTACTGTATACCTTGGAACTTCTTATTGACGATGAAACACAGAAATTGATCCGGAATTAAATTCAAAAGGCACAATGCCGACTTAATTATAAGAGGACTGACACTCTAACTTTCTATGATTTGAACCTCTTCTGTGAGTCCAGTTTTAGATTCCGATGCTTCACTTCAGGTTTACTGTATCCCTTGGACCATCTTATTGACGATGAATCACAGAAATTGCATCCGAATTTTATACAAAAGGCACAATGCCGACTTAAGTACAAGAGGACTGACACTCTCACTTTCTATGATTTGAACCTCTCCTGTAAGTCCAGTTTTAGATTCCGATGCTTCACTTCAGGACTACTGTATCCCATGGACCTTCTTATTGACGATGAAACACAGAAATTGCATCCGAATCTAATACAAAAGGCACAATGCCGACTGAAGTACAAGAGGACTGACACTCTCACTTTCTATGATTTGAACCTCTCCTGTGAGTCCAGTTTTAGATTCCGATGCCTCACTTTAGGTTTACTGTATCCCTTGGACCTTCTTATTGACGATGAAATACAGAAATTCCAACCGAATATAATACAAAATGCACAATGCCGACTTAAGTACAAGAGGACTGACACTCTAACTTTCTATGATTTGAACCTCTCCTGTGAGTCCAGTACTGATTCCGATTATTTACTTCAGGTGTACTGTATCCCTTGGACCTTCTTATTGACGATGAAACACAGAAATAGCATCCGAATTTAATAAAACAGGCACAATGCCGACTCAAATACAAGAGGACTGACACTCTCACTTTCTATGATTTGAACCTCTCCCGTGAGTCCAGTTTTAGATTCCGATGCTTCACTTCAGGTTTACTGTATCCCTTGTCCCTTCTTATTAACGATGAAACACAGAGATTGCATCCGAATTTAATACAAAAAGCACAATGCCGACTTAAGTACAAGAGGACTGACACTCTAACTTTCTATGATTTGAACCTCTCCTGTGAGTCCAGTTTTAGATTCCGATGCTTCACTTCAGGTTTACTGTATCCCTTGGACCATCTTAATGACGATGAAACACAGAAATCGCATCCGAATTTAATACAAAAGGCACAATGCCGACTTAAGTACAAGGGGACTGACAATCTCACTTTCTATGATTTGAACCTCTCCTGTGAGTCCAGTACAGATTCCGATGCTTTATTTCAGGTTTACTGTATCCCTTGGACCTTTTTATTGACGATGAAACACAGAAATTGCATCCGAATTTAATACAAAAGGCACAATGCCTATTTAAGTACCAGAGGACTGACACTCTCACTATCTATGATTTGAACCTCTCCTGTGAGTCCAGTTTTAGATTCCGATGCTTCACTTCAGGACTACTGTATCCCTTGGACGTTCTTATTGACGATGATACACCGAAATTACATCCGAATTTAATACAAAAGGCACAATGCCGACTTAAGTACAAGAGGACTGACACTCTAACTTTCTATGATTTGAATATCTCCTGTTAGTCCAGTTTTAGATTCCGATGCTTCACTTAAGGTTTACTGTATACCTTTGAACTTGTTATTGACGATGAAACACAGAAATTGATCCGGAATTAAATTTAAAAGGCACAATGCCGACTTAAGTACAAGAGGACTGACACTCTAACTTTCTATGATTTGAACCTCTGCTGTGATTCCAGTTTTAGATTCCGATGCTTTACTTCTGGTTTACTGTATCCCTTGGACCTTCCTCTTGACGATGAAACACAGAAATTTCATCCGAATATAATACAAAAGAAAAAATGCCGACTTAAGTACAAGAAGACTGACACTCTGACCTTCCATGATTTGAACCTCTCCTGTGAGTCCAGTTTTAGATTCCGATGCTTCACTTCAGGTTTGCTGTATACCTTGGAACTTCTTATTGACGATGAAACACAGAAATTGCATCGGAATTAAATTCAAAAGGCACAATGCCGACTTAAGTACAAGAGGACTGACACTCTAACTTTCTATGATTTGAACCTCTCCAGTGAGTCCAGTTTTAGATTCCGATGCTTTACTTCAGGTTTACTGTATCCCTTGGCCTTTCTTTTTGACGATGAAACACAGAAATTGCATACGAATTTAATACAAAAGGCACAATGCCAACTTAAGTACAAGAGGACTGACACTCTCACTCTCTATGATTTGAACCTCTCCTGTGAGTCCAGTTTTAGATTCCGATGCTTCACCTCGGGTTTACTGTATGCCTTGTACCTTCTTATTGACGATGAAACACAGAAATTGCATCTGAATTTAACACAAAAGGCACAATGCCGACTTATGTACAAGAGGACTGACACTCTAACTTTCTGTGATTTGAATCTCTTCTGTGAGTCCAGTTTCAGATTCCGATGCTTGACTTCATGTTTCCTGTATACCTTGGATTTTCTTATTGACGATGATACACAGAAATTACATCCGAATTTCATACAAAAGGCACAATGCCGACTTATGTACAAGAGGACTGACCCTCTAACTTTCTATGATTTGAACCTCTCCTGTAAGTACAATTTTAGATTCCGATGCTTCACTTATGGTTTACTGTATACCTTGGAACTTCTTATTGACGATGAAACACAGAAATTGATCCGGAATTAAATTCAAAAGGCACAAAGCCGACTTAATTATAAGAGGACTGACACTCTAACTTTCTATGATTTGAACCACTTCTGTGAGTCCAGTTTTAGATTCCGATGCTTCACTTCAGGTTTACTGTATCCCTTGGACCTTCTTATTGACGATGAAACACAGAAATTACATCCGAATTTAATACAAAGGGCACAATGCCGACTTAAGTACAAGAGGACTGACACTCTAACTTTCTATGATTTGAACCTCTCCTGTAAGTCCAGTTTTAGATTCCGATGCTTCACTTCAGGACTACTGTATCCCATGGACCTTCATATTGACGATGAAACACAGAAATTGCATCCGAATCTAATACAAAAGGCACAATGCCGACTGAAGTACAAGAGGACTGACACTCTCACTTTCTATGATTTGAACCTCTCCTGTGAGTCCAGTTTTAGATTCCGATGCTTCACTTCAGGTTTACTGTATCCCTTGTCCCTTCTTATTAACGATGAAACACAGAAATTGCATCCGAATTTAATACAAAAGGCACAATGCCGACTTAAGTACAAGAGGACTGACACTCTAACTTTCTATGATTTGAACCTCTCCTGTGAGTCCAGTTTTAGATTCCGATGCTTCACTTCAGGTTTACTGTATCCCTTGGACCATCTTAATGACGATGAAACACAGAAATTGCATCCGAATTTAATACAAAAGGCACAATGCCGACTTAAGTACAAGGGGACTGACAATCTCACTTTCTATGATTTGAACCTCTCCTGTGAGTCCAGTACAGATTCCGATGCTTTACTTCAGGTTTACTGTATCCCTTGGACCATTTTATTGACGATGAAACACAGAAATTGCATCCGAATTTAATACAATAATCACAATGCCGACTTAAGTACAAGAGGACTGACAATCTCACTTTCTATGATTTAAACTTCTCCTGTGAGTCCAGTTTTAGATTCCGATGCTTCACTTCAGGTTTACTGTATGCCTTGGACCTCCTTATTGACGATGAAACACAGAAATTGCATCCGAATTTAATACAAAAGGCACAATGCCGACATAAGTACAAGAGGACTGACACTAACTATCTATTATTTGAACCTCTCCTGTGAGTCCAGTTTTAGATTCCGATGCCTCACTTCAGGTTTACCGTATCCCTTGGACCTTCTTATTGACGATGAAATACAGAAATTCCATCCGAAGTTAATACAAACTGCACAATGCCGACTTAAGTACAAGAGGACTGACACTCTAACTTTCTATGATTTGAACCTCTCCTGTGAGTCCAGTACAGATTCCGATGCTTTACTTCAGGTTTACTGTATCCCTTGGACCTACTTATTGACGATGAAACACAGAAATTGCATCTGAATATAATAAAAAAGGCACAATGCCGACTTAAGTACAAAAGGACTGACACTCTCACTTTCTATGATTTCAACCTCTCCTGTGAGTCCAGTTTTAGATTCCGATGCCTCACTTCAGGTTTCCTGTATACCTTGGACTTTCTTATTGACTATGAAACTCAGAAATTGCAGCCGAATTTAATACAAAAGGCACAATGCCGACTTAAGTGCAAGAGGACTGACACTCTCACTTTCTATGATTTCAACCTCTCCTGTGAGTCCAGTTTTAGATTCCGATGCTTCACTTCAGGTATCCTGTATGCCTTGGACTTTCTTATTGACTATGAAACACAGAAATTGCATCCGAACTTAATACAAATGGCACAATGCCGACTTAAGTACAAGAGGACTGACACTCTCACTTTCTATGATTTGAACCTCTCCTGTGAGTCCAGTTTTAGATTCCGATGCTTCACTTCAGGTTTACTGTATCCCTTGTACCTTCTTATTGACGATGAAACACAGAAGTTGCATCCGAATTTAATACAAAAGGCACAATAACGACTTAAGTACAAGAGGACTGACACTCTCACTTTCTATGAATTGAACCTCTCCTGTAAGTCCAGTTTTAGATTCCGATGTTTCACTTCAGGTTTGCTGTATACCTTTGGAATTTGTTATTGACGATGAAACACAGAAATTGCATCCGAATTTAATACAGAAGGCACAATGCCGACTTACGTACAAGAGGACTGACACTCTCACTTTCTATGATTTGAACCTCTCCCATGAGTCCAGTTTTAGATTCCGATGTTTCACTTCAGGTTTACTGTATGCCTTGTACCTTCTTATTTACGATGGAAATGGAAATGAGCGTTTGGCGTCATTGGCCGGGAGGCCCCTCGCGGGGCAGGTCCGGCCGCCATAGCGCAGGTCTTATTAGATTCGGAGCCACATTGGGCGACCTGCACGCCGGATGGGGATGAAATGATGATGAACACAACACAACACCCAGTCCCTGAGCGGAGAAAATCTCCGACCCAGCCGGGAATCGAACCCGGGCCCAGAGGACGGCAATCCGTCACGCTGACCACTCAGCTACTGGGGCGGACTTATTTACGATGATACACAGAAATTGCATTCGAATTTAATACAAAAGGCACAATGCCAACGTAAGCACAAGAGGACTGACACTCTCACCTTCTATGATTTGAACCTCTCCTGTGAGTCCAGTTTTCGATTCCGATGCTTCACTTCAGGTTTACTGTATCCCTTGGACCTTCTTGTTGACGATGAAACACAGAAATTGCATCCGAATTTAATACAAAAGGCACAATGCCGACTTAAGTACAAGAGGACTGACACTCTAACTTTCTATGATTTGAACCTCTCCTGTGAGTCCAGTTATAGATTACGATTCTTCACTTCAGGTTTACTGTATCCCTTGGACCTTCTTATTAACGATGAAACACAGAAATTGCATCCGAATTTAATACAAAAGGCACAATGCCCACTTAAGTACAAGAGGACTGACACTCTAACATTCTATGATTTGAACCTCTCCTGTGAGTCCAGTTTTAGATTCCGATGCTTCACTTCAGGTTTACTGTATCCCTTGGACCTTCTTATTGACGATGAAACACAGAAATTGCATCCGAATTTAATACAAAAGGAACAATGGCGACTGAAGTACAAGAGGACTGACACTCTCACTTTCTATGATTTGAACCTCTCCCATGAGTCCAGTTTTAGTTTCCGATGCTTCACTTGAGGTTTACTGTATCCCTTGGACCTTCTTATTAACGATGAAAGACAGAAATTGCAACCGAATTTAATACAAAAGGCACAATGCCGACTTAAGTACAGGAGGACTGACACTCTAACTTTCAATGATTTGTACCTATCCTGTGAGTCCAGTTTAAATTACGATGCCACACTTCAGGTATACTGTATCTCTTGGACCTTCGTATTTACGATGAAACACAGAAATTGCATCCGAATTTAATAAAAAAGGCACAATGCCGACTTAAGAACATTTGGACTGACACTCTAACTTTCTGTGATTTGAACCTCTCCTGTGAGTCCAGTTTTAGATTCCGATGCTTCACTTCAGGTTTACTGTATACCTCGGAACTTCTTATTGACGATGGAAAACAGAAATAGCATCGGAATTAAATTCAAAATTCACATTGCCGACATAAGTACAAGAGGACTGACACTCCAACTTTCTATGATTTGAACCTCTCCTGTGAGTCCAGTTTTAGATTCCGATGCTTCACTTCAGGTTTACTGTATACCTCGGAACTTCTTATTGACGATGGAAAACAGAAATAGCATCGGAATTAAATTCAAAATTCACATTGCCGACATAAGTACAAGAGGACTGACACTCCAACTTTCTATGATTTGAACCTCTCCTGTGAGTCCAGTTTTAGATTCCGATGCTTCACTTCAGGTTTACTGTATCCCTTGGACCTTCTTATTGACGATGAAACACAGAAACTGCATCCGAATTTAATACGAACGGCACAATGCCGACTTAAGTACAAGAGGACTGACTCTCTAACTTTCATTAATTTGAACCTCTCCTGTGAGTCCAGTTTTAGATTCCGATGCTTCACTTCAGGTTTACTGTATCCATTGGACCTTCGTATTGACGATGAAACACAGAAATTGCATCCGAATTTACTACAAAAGGCACAATGCCGACTTAAGTACAAGATGACTGTAACTCTAACTTTCTATGATTTAAGCCTCTCCTGTGAGTCCTGTTTTAGATTCCGATGCTTCACTTCAGGTTTCCTGTATACCTTAGACTTTCTTATTGACTATGAAACACAGAAATTGCATCCGAATTTAATACAAAAGGCTCAATGAAAACTTAAGTACAAGAGGACTGACACTCTCACCTTCTATGATTTGAACCTTTTCTGTGAGTCCAGGTTTAGATTCCGATGCTTCACTTCAGTTTACTGTATACCTTGGACCTTGTTATTGACGATGAAATACGGAAATTGCATCCGAATTTAATACAAAAGGCACATTGCCGACTTAAGTACAAGAGCACTGACACTCTAACATTCAATGATTTGAACCTCTCCTGTGAGTACAGTCTTAGATTCCGATGCTTCACTTCAGGTTTACGGTATCCCTTGGACCTTCTTATTGACGATGAAACACAGAAATTGCATCCGAATTTTATACAAAAGGCACAATGCCGACTTAAGTACAAGAGGACTGACACTCTCACTTTCTATGATTTGAACCTCTCCCATGAGTCCAGTTTTAGTTTCAGATGCTTCACTTCAGGTTTACTGTATCCCTTGGACCTTCTTATTGACGATGACAGACAGAAATTGCAACCGAATTTAATACAAAAGGCACAATGCCGACTTAAGTGCAAGTGGACTGACACTCTCACTTTCTGTGATTTGAACCTCTCCCATGAGTCCAGTTTTAGATTCCGATGTTTCACTTCAGGTTTACTGTATGCCTTGTACCTCCTTATTTACGATGATACACAGAAATTGCATTCGAATTTAATACAAAAGGCACAGTGCCAACGTAAGCACAAGAGGACTGCCACTCTCACCTTCTATGATTTGAACCTCTCCTGTGAGTCCAGTTTTAGATTCCGATGCTTCACTTCAGGTTTACTGTATACCTTGGACCTTCTTATTGACGATGAAACACAGAAATTGCATTCGAATTTAATACAAAAGGCACAATGCCGACTTAAGTACAAGAGGACTGACACTCTAACTTACTATTATTTGAACCTCTCCTGTGAGTCCAGTTATAGATTCCGATTCTTCACTTAAGGTTTTGTATCCCTTGAACCTTCTTATTAACGATGAAACACAGAAATTGCATCCGAATTTAATACAAAAGGCACAATGCCGACTTAAGTACAAGAGGACTGACACTCTAACATTCTATGATTTGAACCTCTCCTGTAAGTCCAGTTTTAGATTCCGATGCTTCACTTCAGGTTTACTGTATCCCTTGGACCTTCTTGTTGACGATGAAACACAGAAATTGCATCCGAACTTAATACAAAAGGCACAATGCCGACTTAAGTACAAGAGGACTGAAACTCTCACTTTCTATGATTTGAACCTCTCCCATGAGTCCAGTTTTAGTTTCCGATGCTCACTTGAGGTTTACTGTATCCCTTGGACCTTCTTATTGACGATGAAAGACAGAAATTGCAACCGAATTTAATACAAAAGGCACAATGCCGACTTAAGAACATTAGGACTGACACTCTAACTTTCTATGATTTGAACCTCTCCTGTGAGTCCAGTTTTAGATACCGATGCTTCATTTCAGGTTTACTGTATACCTCGGAACTTCTTATTGACGATGGAACACAGAAATAGCATCGGAATTAAATTCAAAAGGCACATTGCCGACATAAGTACAAGAGGACTGACACTCCAACTTTCTATGATTTGAACCTCTCCTGTGAGTCCAGTTTTAGATTCCGATGCTTCACTTCAGGTGTACTGTATCCCTTGGACCTTCTTATTGACGATGAAACACAGAACCTGCATCCGAATTCAATACTAAAGGCACAATGCCGACGAAAGTACATGAGGACTGACACTCTAACTTTCTATGAATTGAACCTCTCCTGTGAGTCCACTTTTAGATTCCGATGCTTCACTTCAGATTTACTGTATCCCTTGGACCTTCTTATTGACGATGATACACAGAAATTGCTACCGAATTTAATACAAAAGGCACAATGTCGATTTAAGTCCAAGAGGACTGACACTCTCAAATTTCTATTATTTTAACCTCTCCCGTGAGTCCAGTTTTAGATTCCGATGCTTCACTTCAGGTTTACTGTATCCCTTGTACCTTCTTATTGACGATGAAACACAGATATTGCATCCGAATTTAATACAAAAGGCACAATGCCGACTTAAGTACAGGAGGACTGACACTCTAACTTTCTATAATTAGAACTTCTCCTGTGAAAGCAGTTTTAGATTCCTTTGCTTCACTTCAGGTTTCCAGTATACCTTGGACTTTCTTATTGACGATGAAACACAAAAATTGCATCCGAATATAATACAAAAGGCACAATGCCGAATTAAGTACAAGAGGACTGACACTCTAACTTTCTATGATTTGAACTTCTCCTGTGAGTCCAGTTTTAGATTCCGATGCTTCACTTCAGGTTTACTGTATCCCTTGGAACTCCTTATTGCCAATGAAACACAGAAATTGCATCCGAAATTAATACAAAAGGCACAATTTCGACTTAAGTACAAGAGGACTGACACTCTCACTTTCTATGTTTTGAACCTCTCCTGTGAGTCCAGTTTTAGATTCCGATGCTTCAGGGTTACTGTTTCCCTTGGACCTTCTTATTGACAATGAAACACAGAAATTGCATCCGAATTTAATACAAAATGCACAATGCCGACTTAAGTACAAGAGGACTGACACTCTCACTTTCTATGATTTGAACCTATCTTGTGAGTCCAGTTTTAGATTCCGATGCTTCACTTCAGGTTTACTGTATCCCTTGGACCTTTGTATTGACGATGAAACACAGAAAATGCATCTAACTTTAATAAAAAAGGCACAATGCCGACTTATGAACAATAGGACTCACACTCTAACTTTCTACGATTTGAACTCCTCCTGTGAGTCCAGTTTTAGATTTCGATGCTTCACTTCAGGTTTAATGTATACCTCGGAACTTCTTATTGACGATGGAACACAGAAATACCATCGGAATTAAATTCAAAAGGCACATTGCCGACATAAGTACAAGAGGACTGACACTCCAACTTTCTATGATTTGAACCTCTCCTGTGAGTCCAGTTTTGGATTCCGATGCTTCACTTCAGGTTTACTGTATCCCTTGGACGCTCTTATTGACGATGAAACACAGAAACTGCATCCGAATTTAATACGAAAGGCACAATGCCGACTTAAGTACAAGAGGACTGACACTCTCACCTTCTATGATTTGAACCTCTCCTGTGAGTCCAGTTTTAGTTTCCGATGGTTCACTTCAAGTTTACTGTATCCCTTGAACCATCTTATAAACGATGAAACACAGAAATAGCATCCAAATTTAATACAAAGGGCACAATGCCGACTTAAGTACAAGACGACTGACAATCTAACTTTCTATGATTTGAACCTCTCCTGTGAGTCCAGTTTCAGATTCCGATGCTTCACTTCAGGTTTACTGTATCCCTTGGACCTTCTTATTGACGATGAAACACAAAAATTGCATCCGAATTTAATACAAAAGCACAATGCCGACTTAAGTACAAGAGGACTGACACTCTCACTTTCTATTATTTTAACCTCTCCCGTGAGCCCAGTTTTAGATTCTGATGCTTCACTTCAGGTTTACTGTATCCCTTGTACCTTCTTATTGACGATGAAACACAGAAATTGCATCCGAATTTAATACAAAAGGCACAATGCCGACATAGGTACAAGAGGACTGACACTCTAATTTTCTATAATTTGAACTTCTCCTGTGGGTCCAGTTTTAGATTCCGATGCTTCACTTCAGGTTTCCTGTATACCTTGGACGTTCTTATTGACAATGAAACACAGAAATTGCATCCGAATTTAATACAAAAGGCACAATGCCGACTTATGTACAAGAGGACTCACACTATAACATTGAATGATTTGAACCTCTCCTGTGAGTCCAGTTTTAGATTCCGATGCTTCACTTCAGGTTTACTGTATACCTAGGACCTTCCAATTGACGATGAAACACAGAAATTGAATCCGAATTAAATTCAAATGGCACAATGCCGACTTAAGTACAAGAGGACTGACACTCTAACTTTCTATGATTTGAACCTCTTCTGTGAGTCCAGTTTTAGATTCTGATGCTTCACTTCAGGTTTACTGTATACCTCGGAACTTCTTATTGACGATGGAACACAGATATCGCATCGGAATTAAATTCAAATGGCACAATGCCGACTTAAGTACAAGAGGACTGATACTCTAACATTCTATGATTTGAACCTCTCCTGTGAGTCCAGTTTTAGATTCCGATGCTTCACTTCAGGTTTACTGTATACCAAGGACCTTCCAATTGACGATGAAACACAGAAATTGCATCCGAATTTAATACAAAAGGCACAATTCCGACTTAAGTACAAGAGGACTGACACTCTCACTTTCTATGATTTGAACCTCTCCTGTGAGTCCAGTTTTAGATTCCGATGCTTCAGGGTTACTGTATCCCTTGGACCTTCTTATTGACAATGAAACACAGAAATTGCATCCGAATTTAATACAAAAGGCACAATGCCGACTTAAGTACAAGAGGACTGACACTCTCACTTCCTATGATTTGAACCTCCCCCATGAGTCCAGTTTTAGATTCCGATGCTTCACTTCAGATTTACTGTATCCCTTGTAACTTCTTATTAACGATGAAACACAGAAATTGCATCCGACTTTAATACAAAAGGCACAATGCCAACTTAAGCACAAGAGGACTGACACTCTCACCTTCTATGATTTGAACCTCTCCTGTGGTTCCAGTTTTAGATTCCGATGCCTCACTTCAGGTTTACTGTATACCTTGGACATTCCTATTGACGATGAAACACAGAAATTGCATCCGTTTTTAATACAAAAGTCACAATCCCGACTTAAGTACAAGGGGACTGACACTCTAACTTTCTATGATTTGAACCTTTCCTGTGAGTCCAGCTTTAGATTCCGATTCTTCACTTCAGGTTTACTGTATCCCTCAGACCTTCTTATTAACGATGAAACACAGAAAGTGCATCCGAATTTAATACAAAAGGCACAATGCCGACTTAAGTACAAGAGGACTGACATTCTAACATTCTATGATTTGAACCTCGCCTGTGAGTCCAGTTTTAGATACCGATGCTTCACTTCAGGTTTACTGTATACCTCGGAACTTCTTATTGACAATGGAACACAGACATAGCATCGGAATTGAATTCAAAAGGCACAATGCCGATATAAGTACAAGTGGACTGACACTCCAACTTTCTATGATTTGAACCTCTCCTGTGAGTCCAGTTTTAGATTCCGATGCTTCACTTCAGGTTTACTGTATCCCTTGGACCTTCTTATTGACGATGAAACACAGAAACTGCATCCGAATATAATACAAAAGGCACAATGCCGACTTAAGTACATGGGGACTGACACTCTCACTTTCTATGATTTAAACCTCTCCTATGAGTCCAGTTTTAGATTCTGATGCTTCACTTCAGTTTCACTGTATCCCTTGTACCTTCTTATTAACGACGAAACACAGAAATTGCATCCGAATTTATTACAAAAGGCACAATGCCGACTTAAGTACAAGAGGACTCACACTATAACATTCTATGATTTGAACCTCACCGGTGAGTGCAGTTTTAGATTCCGATGCTTCACTTCAGGTTTACTGTATACCTTGGACCTTCCCATTGACGATGAAACACAGAAATTGCATCCGAATTTAATACAAATGGCACAATGCCACTTAAGTACAAGAGGACTGACACTCTAAGTTTCTACGATTGGAACCTCTCCTGTGAGTCCAGTTTTAGATTCCGATGCTTCGTTTCATGTTTACTGTATCCCATGGACCATCTTATTGACGATGAAACACAGAAATAGCATCCGAATTTAATACAAAAGGCACAATGCCGTCTTAAGTACAAGAGGACTGACACTCTCACTTTCTATGATTTGAACCTCTCCTGTAAGTCCAGTTTTAGATTCCGATGCTTCAGGGTTACTGTATCCCTTGGACCTTCTTATTGACAATGAAACACAGAAATTGCATCCGAATTTAATACAAAAGGCACAATGCCGACTAAAGTACATGAGGACTGACACTCTAACTTTCTATGAATTGAACCTCTCCTGTGAGTCCACTTTTAGATTCCGATGCTTCACTTCAGGTTTACTGTATCCCTTGGACCTTCTTATTGACGATGATACACAGAAATTGCTTCCGAATTTAATACAAAAGGCACAATGTCGATTTAAGTCCAAGAGGACTGACACTCTCAAATTTCTATTATTTTAACCTCTCCCGTGAGTCCAGGTTTAGATTCCGATGCTTCACTTCAGGTTTACTGTATCCCTTGTACCTTCTTATTGACGATGAAACACAGATATTGCATCCGAATTTAATACAAAAGGCACAATGCCGACTTAAGTACAGGAGGACTGACACTCTAACTTTCTATAATTAGAACTTCTCCTGTGAAAGCAGTTTTAGATTCCGATGCTTCACTTCAGGTTTCCAGTATACCTTGGACTTTCTTATTGACGATGAAACACAAAAATTGCATCCGAATATAATACAAAAGGCACAATGCCGAATTAAGTTTAAGAGGACTGACACTCTAACTTTCTATGATTTGAACTTCTCCTGTGAGTCCAGTTTTAGATTCCGATGCTTCACTTCAGGTTTACTGTATCCCTTGGAACTCCTTATTGCCAATGAAACACAGAAATTGCATCCGAAATTAATACAAAAGGCACAATTTCGACTTAAGTACAAGAGGACTGACACTCTCACTTTCTATGTTTTGAACCTCTCCTGTGAGTCCAGTTTTAGATTCCGATGCTTCAGGGTTACTGTTTCCCTTGGACCTTCTTATTGACAATGAAACACAGAAATTGCATCCGAATTTAATACAAAATGCACAATGCCGACTTAAGTACAAGAGGACTGACACTCTCACTTTCTATGATTTGAACCTATCTTGTGAGTCCAGTTTTAGATTCCGATGCTTCACTTCAGGTTTACTGTATCCCTTGGACCTTTGTATTGACGATGAAACACAGAAAATGCATCTAACTTTAATAAAAAAGGCACAATGCCGACTTATGAACAATAGGACTCACACTCTAAATTTCTATGATTTGAACTCCTCCTGTGAGTCCAGTTTTAGATTTCGATGCTTCACTTCAGGTTTAATGTATACCTCGGAACTTCTTATTGACGATGGAACACAGAAATACCATCGGAATTAAATTCAAAAGGCACATTGCCGACATAAGTACAAGAGGACTGACACTCCAAGTTTCTATGATTTGAACCTCTCCTGTGAGTCCAGTTTTGGATTCCGATGCTTCACTTCAGGTTTACTGTATCCCTTGGACGCTCTTATTGACGATGAAACACAGAAACTGCATCCGAATTTAATACGAAAGGCACAATGCCGACTTAAGTACAACAGGACTGACACTCTCACCTTCTATGATTTGAACCTCTCCTGTGAGTCCAGTTTTAGATTCCGATGGTTCACTTCAGGTTTACTGTATCCCTTGAACCATCTTATAAACGATGAAACACAGAAATAGCATCCAAATTTAATACAAAGGGCACAATGCCGACTTAAGTACAAGACGACTGACAATCTAACTTTCTATGATTTGAACCTCTCCTGTGAGTCCAGTTTCAGATTCCGATGCTTCACTTCAGGTTTACTGTATCCCTTGGACCTTCTTATTGACGATGAAACACAAAAATTGCATCCGAATTTAATACAAAAGCACAATGCCGACTTAAGTACAAGAGGACTGACACTCTCACTTTCTATTATTTTAACCTCTCCCGTGAGCCCAGTTTTAGATTCTGATGCTTCACTTCAGGTTTACTGTATCCCATGTACCTTCTTATTGACGATGAAACACAGAAATTGCATCCGAATTTAATACAAAAGGCACAATGCCGACATAGGTACAAGAGGACTGACACTCTAATTTTCTATAATTTGAACTTCTCCTGTGAGTCCAGTTTTAGATTCCGATGCTTCACTTCAGGTTTCCTGTATACCTTGGACGTTCTTATTGACAATGAAACACAGAAATTGCATCCGAATTTAATACAAAAGGCACAATGCCGACTTATGTACAAGAGGACTCACACTATAACATTGAATGATTTGAACCTCTCCTGTGAGTCCAGTTTTAGATTCCGATGCTTCACGTCAGGTTTACTGTATACCTAGGACCTTCCAATTGACGATGAAACACAGAAATTGAATCCGAATTAAATTCAAATGGCACAATGCCGACTTAAGTACAAGAGGACTGACACTCTAACTTTCTATGATTTGAACCTCTTCTGTGAGTCCAGTTTTAGATACTGATGCTTCACTTCAGGTTTACTGTATACCTCGGAACTTCTTATTGACGATGGAACACAGATATCGCATCGGAATTAAATTCAAATGGCACAATGCCGACTTAAGTACAAGAGGACTGATACTCTAACATTCTATGATTTGAACCTCTCCTGTGAGTCCAGTTTTAGATTCCGATGCTTCACTTCAGGTTTACTGTATACCAAGGACCTTCCAATTGACGATGAAACACAGAAATTGCATTGGAATTTAATACAAAAGGCACAATTCCGACTTAAGTACAAGAGGACTGACACTCTCACTTTCTATGATTTGAACCTCTCCTGTGAGTCCAGTTTTAGATTCCGATGCTTCAGGGTTACTGTATCCCTTGGACCTTCTTATTGACAATGAAACACAGAAATTGCATCCGAATTTAATACAAAAGGCACAATGCCGACTTAAGTACAAGAGGACTGACACTCTCACTTCCTATGATTTGAACCTCCCCCGTGAGTCCAGTTTTAGATTCCGATGCTTCACTTCAGATTTACTGTATCCCTTGTAACTTCTTATTAACGATGAAACACAGAAATTGCATCCGACTTTAATACAAAAGGCACAATGCCAACTTAAGCACAAGAGGACTGACACTCTCACCTTCTATGATTTGAACCTCTCCTGTGGTTCCAGTTTTAGATTCCGATGCCTCACTTCAGGTTTACTGTATACCTTGGACATTCCTATTGACGATGAAACACAGAAATTGCATCCGTTTTTAATACAAAAGTCACAATCCCGACTTAAGTACAAGGGGACTGACACTCTAACTTTCTATGATTTGAACCTTTCCTGTGAGTCCAGTTTTAGATTCCGATTCTTCACTTCAGGTTTACAGTATCCCTCAGGCCTTCTTATTAACGATGAAACACAGAAAGTGCATCCGAATTTAATACAAAAGGCACAATGCCGACTTAAGTACAAGAGGACTGACACTCTAACATTCTATGATTTGAACCTCGCCTGTGAGTCCAGTTTTAGATACCGATGCTTCACTTCAGGTTTACTGTATACCTCGGAACTTCTTATTGACAATGGAACACAGACATAGCATCGGAATTGAATTCAAAAGGCAGAATGCCGATATAAGTACAAGTGGACTGACACTCCAACTTTCTATGATTTGAACCTCTCCTGTGAGTCCAGTTTTAGATTCCGATGCTTCACTTCAGGTTTACTGTATCCCTTGGACCTTCTTATTGACGATGAAACACAGAAACTGCATCCGAATATAATACAAAAGGCACAATGCCGACTTAAGTACAAGGGGACTGACACTCTCACTTTCTATGATTTAAACCTCTCCTATGAGTCCAGTTTTAGATTCTGATGCTTCACTTCAGTTTCACTGTATCCCTTGTACCTTCTTATTAACGACGAAACACAGAAATTGCATCCGAATTTATTACAAAAGGCACAATGCCGACTTAAGTACAAGAGGACTGACACTCTAACTTTAGTTGATATGATCCTCTCCTGTGAGTCCAGTTTCAGATTCCGATGCTTCACTTCAGGTTACCTGTATACCTTGGACTTTCTTATTGACTATGAAACACAGAAATTGCATCCGAATTTAATACAAAAGGCACAGTGCCGACTTAAGTACAAGAGGACTGACACTCTCACCTTCTATGATTTGAACCCCTCCTGTGAGTCCAGTTTCAGATTACGATGCTTCACTTTAGGTTTACTGTATACTTTGGACCTTCTTATTGACGTTGAGACACAGAAATTGCATCCGAATTTAATACAAAAGGCACAATGCCGACTTAAGTACCAGAGGACTGACACTCTCACCTTCTATGATTTGAACCTCTCCTGTGAGTCCAGTTTTAGATTCCGATGCTTCACTTCAGGTTTACT
Source organism: Schistocerca americana (assembly GCF_021461395.2). Lineage (NCBI taxonomy): Eukaryota > Metazoa > Arthropoda > Insecta > Orthoptera > Acrididae > Schistocerca > Schistocerca americana. Next base: position 71,789,439 of record NC_060130.1, on the reverse strand, counting down.
GTATACCTTGGACTTTCTTATTGACAATGAAACACAGAAATAGCATCCGAATTTAATACAAAATGCACAATGCCGACTTAAGTACAAGAGGTCTCACACTATAACATTCTATGATTTGAACCTCTCCGGTGAGTCCAGTTTTAGATTCCGATGCTTCACTTCAGGTTTACTGTATACCTTGGACCTTCCCATTGACGATGAAACACAGAAATTGCATCCGAATTTAATACAAATGGCACAATGCCACTTAACTACAAGAGGACTGACACTCTAAGTTTCTATGATTGGAACCTCTCCTGTGAGTCCAGTTTTAGATTCCGATGCTTCGCTTCATGTTTACTGTATCCCATGGACCATCTTATTGACGATGAAACACAGAAATAGCATCCGAATTTAATACAAAAGGCACAATGCCGTCTTAAGTACAAGAGGACTGACACTCTCACTTTCTATGATTTGAACCTCTCCTGTAAGTCCAGTTTTAGATTCCGATGCTTCAGGGTTACTGTATCCCTTGGACCTTCTTACTGACAATGAAACACAGAAATTGCATCCGAATTTAATACAAGAGGCACAATGCCGACTTAAGTACAAGAGGACTGACAGTCTAACTTTCAATGATTTGAACCTCTTCTGTGAGTCCAGTTTTAGATTCCGATGTTTCACTTCAGGTTTACTGTATACCTCGGAACTTCTCATTGACGATGGAACACAGATATCGCATCGGAATTAAATTCAAATGGCACGATGCCGACTTATGTACAAGAGGACTGACACTCTAACTTTCAATGATTTGAACCTCTCCTGTGAGTCCAGTTTTAGATTCCGATGCTTCACTTCAGGTTTACTGTATCCCTTGGACCTTGTTATTGACGGTGAAACACAGAAACTGCATCCGAATAAATACAAAAGGCACATTGCCGACTTAAGTACAAGAGGACTGATACTCTCAGATTCTATGATATAAACCACTCCTGTGAGTCCAGTTTTAGATTCCGATGCTTCACTTCAGGTTTACTGTATCCCTTGTAACTTCTTATTAACGATGAAACACAGATATTGCATCCGAATTTAAACCAAACGGCACAATGCCAACTTAAGCACGAGAGGACTGACACTCTCACCTTCTATGATTTGAACCTCTCCTGTGGGTCAAGATTTAGATTCCAATGCTTCACTTCAGGTTTACTGTGTACCTTGGACCTTCTTATTGACGATGAAACACAGAAATTGCATCCGTTTTTAATACAAAAGGCACAATTCCGTCTTAAGTACAAGAGGACTGACACTCTCACTTTCTATCATTTGAACCTCTCCTGTGAGTCCAGTTTTAGATTCCGAAGCTTCACTTCAGGTTTACTATATACATTGGACCTTCTTATTGACGATGAAACACAGAAATTGCATCCGAATTTAATACAAAAGGCATGATGCCGACTTAAGTACAAGAGGACTGACACTCTAACTTTCAATGATTTGAACCTATCCTGTGAGTCCAGTTTTAGATTCCGATGCTTCACTTCAGGTTTACTGTATCCCGTGGACCTTCGTATTGACGATGAAACACAGATATTGCATCCGATTTTAATACAAAAGGCACAATGCCAACTTAAGTACTAGAGGACTGACTCCCTAACTGTCTATGATTTGAACCTCTCCTTTGAGTCCAGATTTAGATTCCGATGCTTCACTTCAGGTTTACTGTATACGTCGGAACTTCTTATTGACGATGGAACACAGAAATAGCATCGGAATTAAATTCAAAAGGCACATTGCTGACTTAAGTACAAGAGGACTGGCATTCCTACTTTGTATGATTTGAACCTCTCCTGAGAGTCCAGTTTTAGATTCCGATGCTTCACTTCAGGTTTACTGTATCCCTTGGACCTTCCTATTGACGGTGAAACACAGAAATTGCATTCGAATTTAATACATAAGGCACTATGCCGACTTAAGTACAAGAGGACTGACACTCTAACTTTCTGTGATTTGAATCTCTCCTGTGAGTCCAGTTTTAGATTCCGATGCTTCACTTCAGGTTTCCTGTATACCTTGGACTTTCTTATTGACTATGATACACAGAAATTACTTCCGAATTTAACACAAAAGGCACAATGCCGACTTAATTACAAGAGGACTGACACTCTAACTTTCTATGATTTGATCCTCTCCAGTGAGTCCAGTTTTAGATTCCGATGCTTCACTTCAGAATTACTGTATCGCTTGGACTTTCTTATTGACGATGATTGACAGAAATTGCATCTGAATTTAATACATAAGGCACAATGCCGACATAAGTACAAGAGGACTGACACTCTAACTTTCTGTGATTTGAATCTCTCCTGTGAGTCCAGTTTTAGATTCCGATGCTTCACTTCAGGTTTACTGTATACCTCGGAACTTCTTATTGACAATGGAACACAGACATAGGATCGGAATTGAATTCAAGAGGCACAATACCGATATAAGTACAAGTGGACTGACACTCCAACTTTCTATGATTTGAACCTCTCCTGTGAGTCCAGTTTTAGATTCCGATGCTTCACTTCAGGTTTACTGTATCCCTTGGACCTTCTTATTGACGATGAAACACAGAAACTGCATCCGAATTTAATACAAAAGGCACAATGCCGACTTAAGTACAAGAGGACTGACACTCTCACTTTCTATGATTTAAACCTCTCCTATGAGTCCAGTTTCAGATTCCGATGCTTCACTTCTGGTTCACTGTATCCCTTGTACCTTCTTACTAACGACGAAACACAGAAATTGCATCCGAATTTATTACAAAAGGCACATGCCGACTTAAGTACAAGAGGACTGACACTCTAACTTTCTATGATATGATCCTCTCCTGTGAGTCCAGTTTCAGATTCCGATGCTTCACTTCAGGTTACCTGTATACCTTGGACTTTTTTATTGACTATGAAACACAGAAATTGCATCCGAATTTAATACAAAAGGCACAGTGCCGACTTAAGTACAAGAGGACTGACACTCTCACATTCTATGATTTGAACCCCTCCTGTGAGTCCAGTTTCAGATTACGATGCTTCACTTTAGGTTTACTGTATACTTTGGACCTTCTTATTGACGTTGAGACACAGAAATAGCATCCGAATTTAATACAAAAGGCACAATGCCGACTTAAGTACAAGAGGACTGACACTCTCACCTTCTATGATTTGAACCTCTCCTGTGAGTCCAGTTTTAGATTCCGATGCTTCACTTCAGGTTTACTGTATACCTTGGACCTTCTTGTTGACGATGAAACACAGAAATTGTATCTGAATTTAATACAAAAGGCACAATGCCGACTTAAGTACAAGAGGACTGACACTCAAACTTTCTATGATTTGAACCACTCCTGTGAGTCCAGTTTTAGATTAAGATGCCTCACTTTAGGTTTACTGTATACCTTGGACCTTCTTATTGACGATGAACCTCAGAAATTGTATCTGAATTTAATACAAAAGGCACAATGCCGACTTAAGTACAAGAGGACTGACACTCAAACTTTCTATGATTTGAACCACTCCTGTGAGTCCAGTTTTAGATTAAGATGCCTCACTTTGGGTTTACTGTATACCTTGGACCTTCTTATTGACGATGAACCTCAGAAATTGCATCCGAATTTAATACAAAAGGCACAATGCCGACTTAAGTACCAGAGGACTGACACTCTCACCTTCTATGATTTGAACCTCTCCTGTGAGTCCAGTTTTAGATTCCGATGCTTCACTTCAGGTTTACTGTATACCTTGGACTTTCTTATTGACAATGAAACACAGAAATAGCATCCGAATTTAATACAAATTGCACAATGCCGACTTAAGTACAAGAGGACTCACACTATAACATTCTATGATTTGAACCTCTCCAGTGAGTCCAGTTTTAGATTCTGATGCTTCACTTCAGGTTTACTGTATACCTCGGAACTTCTTATTGTCGATGGAACACAGATATCGCATCGGAATTAAATTCAAGTGCCACAATGCCGACTTATGTACAAGAGGACTGACACTCTCACTTTCTATGATTTGAACCTCTCTTGTGAGTCCAGTTTTAGTTTCCGATGCTTCACTTCAGGTTTACTGTATCCCTTGGACCTTCTTATTGACGATGAAAGACAGAAATTGCAACCGAATTTAATACAAAAGGCACAATGCCGACTTAAGTACAGGAGGACTGACACTCTAACTTTCAATGATTTGAACCTATCCTGTGAGTCCAGTTTTAGATTCCGATGCTTCACTTCAGGTTTACTGTATCCCTTGTACCTTCTTATTAACGATGAAACACAGAAATTGCATCCGAATTTATTACAAAAGGCACAATGCCGACTTAAGTGCAAGAGGACTGACACTCTAACTTTCTATGATATGAACCTCTCCTGTGTGTCCAGTTTCAGATTCCGATGCTTCACTTCAGGTTACCTGTATACCTTGGACTTTCTTATTGACGATGAAACACAGAAATTGCATCCGAATTTAATACAAAAGGCACAATGCCGATTTAAGTACAAGAGGACTGACACTCAAATTTTCTATGATATGAACCTCTCCTGTGAGTCCAGTTTTAGATTCCGATGCCTCACTTCAGGTTTACTCTATCCCTTGGACCTACTTATTGACGATGAAACACTGAAATTGCATCTGAATTTAATACAAAAGGCACAATTCCGTCTTAAGTACAAGAGGACTGACACTCTCACTTTCTATTATTTGAACCTCTCCTGTGAGTCCAGTTTTAGATTCCGAAGCTTCACTTCAGGTTTACTATATACATTGGACCTTCTTATTGACGATGAAACACAGAAATTGCATCCGAATTTAATACAAAAGGCATAATGCCGACCTACGTACAAGAGGACTGACACTCTAACTTTCAATGATTTGAACCTATCCTGTGAGTCCAGTTTTAGATTCCGATGCTTCACTTCAGGTTTACTGTATCCCGTGGACCTTCGTATTGACGATGAAACACAGATATTGCATCCGAATTTAATACAAAAGGCACAATGCCAACTTAAGTACTAGAGGACTGACTCCCTAACTGTCTATGATTTGAACCTCTCCTTTGAGTCCAGTTTTAGATTCCGATGCTTCACTTCAGGTTTACTGTATACTTCGGAACTTCTTATTGACGATGGAACACAGAAATGGCATCGGAATTAAATTCAAAAGGCACAATGCCGACTTAAGTACAAGAGGACTGGCATTTCTACTTTGTATGATTTGAACCTCTCCTGAGAGTCCAGTTTTAGATTCCGATGCTTCACTTCAGGTTTACTGTATCCCATGGACCTTCTTATTGACGATGAAACACAGAAATTGCATCCGAATTTAAAACAAAAGGCACAATGCCGACTTAAGTACAAGAGGACTGACACTCTCACTTTCTATGATTTAAACCTCTCCTGTGAGTCCAGTTTTAGATTCCGATGCTACACTTCAAGTTTACGGTATCCCTTGTACCTTCTTATTAACGATGTAACACAGAAATTACATCCGAATTTATTACAAAATTCACAATGCCGACTTAAGTACAAGAGGACTGACACTCTAACTTTCTATGAATTGAACCTCTTCAGTGAGTCCAGTTTTAGATTCCGATGGTTCACTTCAGGTTTACTGTATCCCTTGGACTTTCTTTTTGACGATGAAACACAGAAATTGCATTCGAATTTAATACATCAGGCACTATGCCGACTTAAGTACAAGAGGACTGACACTCTAACTTTCTGTGATTTGAATCTCTCCTGTGAGTCCAGTTTTAGTTTCCGATGCTTCACTTCAGGTTTCCTGTATTCCTTGGACTTTCTTATTGACGATGATACATAGAAATTACTTCCGAATTTAACACAAAAGGCACAATGCCGACTTAAGTACAAGAGGACTGACACTCTAACTTTCTATGATTAGATCCTCTCCAGTGAGTCCAGTTTTAGATTCCGATGCTTCACTTCAGAATTACTGTATCGCTTGGACTTTCTTATTGACGATGAAACACAGAAATTGCATCTGAATTTAATACATAAGGCACAATGCCGACATAAGTACAAGAGGACTGACACTCTAACTTTCCGTGATTTGAATCACTCCTGTGAGTCCAGTTTTAGATTCCGATGCTTCGCTTCAGGTTTCCTGTATACCTTGGACTTTCTTATTGACGATGAATCACAGAAATTGCATCCGAATTTAATACAAAAGGCACAATGCCGACTTAAGTACAAGAGTACTGACACTCTCACTTTCTATGATTTGAACCTCTCCTGTAAGTCCAGTTTAAGATTCCGATGCTTCACTTCAGGTTTACTGTATCCCTTGGAGCATCTTCTTGACGATGAATCACAGAAATTGCATCCGAATTTAATACAAAAGGCACAATGCCGACTTAAGTACAAGAGGACTGACACTCTCACTTTCTATGAATTGAACCTCTCCTGTAAAACCAGTTTAAGATACCGATGCTTCACTTCAGGTTTACTGTATCCCTTGTACCTTCTTATTGACGATGAAACACAGAAATTGCATCCGAATTTCATACAAAAGACACAATGCCGACTTAAGTACAAGAGGACATACACTCTCACTTTCTCTGATTTGAACCTCTCCTGTAAGTCCAGTTTTAGATTCCAATGCTTCACTTGAGGTTTGCTGTATACCTTGGAACTTGTTATTGACGATGAAACACAGAAATTGATCCGGAATTAAATTCAAAAGGCACAATGCCGACTTAAGTACAAGACGACTGACACTTTAACTTTCTATGATTTGAACCTCTGCTGTGATTCCAGTTTTAGATTCCGATGCTTCACTTCAGGTTTACTTTATCCCTTGGACCATCTTATTGACGATGAAACACAGAAATTGCATCCGAATTTAATACAAAAGGCACAATGCCTATTTAAGTACCAGAGGACTGACACTCTCACTATCTATGATTTGAACCTCTCCTGTGAGTCCAGTTTTAGATTCCGATGCTTCACCTCAGGACTTCTGTATCCCTTGGATGTTCATATTGACGATGAAACACAGAATTTGCATCCAATTTAATACAATAGGCACAATGCCGACTTAAGTACAAGAGGACTGACACTCTAACTTTCTATGATTTGAACCTCTCCTGTGAGTCCAGTTTTAGATTCTGATGCTTCACTTCAGGTGTCCTCTATACCTTGGACTTTCTTATTGACGATGATACACAGAAATTACATCCGAATTTAATACAAAAGGCACAATGCCGACTTAAGTACAAGAGGACTGACACTCTAACTTTCTATGACTTGAATCTCTCCTGTTAGTCCAGTTTTAGATTCCGATGCTTCACTTAAAGTTTACTGTATACCTTGGAACTTGTTATTGACGATGAAACACAGAAATTGATCCGGAATTAAAATCAAAAGGCACAATGCCGACTTAAGTACAAGAGGACTGACACTCTAACTTTCCATGATTTGAACCTCTCCTGTGAGTCCAGTTTTCGATTCCGATGCTCCCCTTCAGGTTTGCTGTATACCTTGGAACTTCTTATTGACGATGAAACACAGAAATTGCTTCGGAATTAAATTCAAAAGGCACAATGCCGACTTAAGTACAAGAGGACTGACACTCTAACTTCCTATGATTTGAACCTCTGCTGTGATTCCAGTTTTAGATTCCGATGCTTCACTTCAGGTTTACTTTATCCCTTGGACCATCTTATTGACGATGAAACACAGAAATTGCATCCGAATTTAATACAAAAGGCACAATGCCTATTTAAGTACCAGAGGACTGACACTCTCACTATCTATGATTTGAACCTCTCCTGTGAGTCCAGTTTTAGATTCCGATGCTTCACTTCAGGACTTCTGTATCCCTTGGATGTTCTTATTGACGATGAAACACAGAATTTGCATCCAATTTAATACAATAGGCACAATGCCGACTTAAGTACAAGAGGACTGACACTCTAACTTTCTATGATTTGAACCTCTCCTGTGAGTCCAGTTTTAGATTCTGATGCTTCACTTCAGGTGTCCTCTATACCTTGGACTTTCTTATTGACGATGATACACAGAAATTACATCCGAATTTAATACAAAAGGTACAATGCCGACTTAAGTACAAGAGGACTGACACTCTAACTTTCTATGATTTGAATCTCTCCTGTTAGTCCAGATTTAGATTCCGATGCTTCACTTAAAGTTTACTGTATACCTTGGAACTTGTTATTGACGATGAAACACAGAAATTGAACCGGAATTAAATTCAAAAGGCACAATGCCGACTTAAGTACAAGAGGACTGACACTCTAACTTTCCATGATTTGAACCTCTCCTGTGAGTCCAGTTTTCGATTCCGATGCTCCCCTTCAGGTTTGCTGTATACCTTAGAACTTCTTATTGACGATGAAACACAGAAATTGCTTCGGAATTAAATTCAAAAGGCACAATGCCGACTTAAGTACAAGAGGACTGACACTCTAACTTCCTATGATTTGAACCTCTCCAGTGAGTCCAGTTTTAGATTCCGATGCTTCACTTCAGGTTTACTGTATCCCTTGGCCTTTCTTTTTGACGATGAAACACAGAAATTGCATCCGAATTTAATACAAAAGGCACAATGCCAACTTAAGTACAAGAGGACTGACACTCTCACTCTCTACGATTTGAACCTCTCCTGTGAGTCCAGTTTTAGATTCCGATGCCTCACTTTAGGTTTACTGTATCCCTTGGACCTTCTTATTGACGATGAAATACAGAAATTCCAATCGAATTTAATACAAAATGCACAATGCCGACTTAAGTACAAGAGGACTGACACTCTAACTTTCTATGATTTGAACCTCTCCTGTGAGTCCAGTACAGATTCCGATTATTTACTTCAGGTCTACTGTATCCCTTGGACCTTCTTATTGACGATGAAACACAGAAATAGCATCCGAATTTAATAAAAAAGGCACAATGCCGACTTAAATACAAGAGGACTGACACTCTCACTTTCTATGATTTGAACCTCTCCCGTGAGTCCAGTTTTAGATTCCGATGCTTCACTTCAGGTTTACTGTATCCCTTGTCCCTTCTTATTAACGATAAAACACAGAAATTGCAACCGAATTTAATACAAAAGGCACAATGCCGACTTAAGTACAAGAGGACTGACACTCTAACTTTCTATGATTTGAACCTCTCCTGTGAGTCCAGTTTTAGATTCCGATGCTTCACTTCAGGTTTGCTGTATCCCTTGGACCATCTTAATGACGATGAATCACAGAAATAGCATCCGAATTTAATACAAAAGGCACAATGCCGACTTAAGTACAAGGGGACTGACAATCTCACTTTCTATGATTTGAACCTCTCCTGTGAGTCCAGTACAGATTCCGATGCTTTACTTCAGGTTTACTGTATCCCATGGACCTTTTTATTGACGATGAAACACAGAAATTGCATCCGAATTTAATACAAAAGGCACAATGCCGACATCAGTACAAGAGGACTGACACTCTAACTATCTATTATTTGAACCTCTCCTGTGAGTCCAGTTTTAGATTCCGATGCCTCACTTCAGGTTTACCGTATCCCTTGGACCTTCTTATTGACGATGAAATTCAGAAATTCCATCCGAAGTTAATACAAAATGCACAATGTCGACTTAAGTACAAGAGGACTGACACTCTCACATTCTATGATTTGAACCTCTCCTGTGAGTCCAGTACAGATTCCGATGCTTTACTTCAGGTTTACTGTATCCCTTGGACCTACTTATTGACGATGAAACACAGAAATTGCATCTGAATATAATAAAAAAGGCACAATGCCGACTGAAGTACAAAAGGACTGACACTCTCACTTTCTATGATTTGAACCTCTCCTGTGAGTCCAGTTTTACATTCCGATGCTTCACTTCAGGTTTACTGTATCCCTTGGACCATCTCATTGACGATGAATCACAGAAATTGCATCCGAATTTAATACAAAAGGCACAATGCCGACTTAAGTACAAGAGGACTGACACTCCCACTTTCTATGATTTGAACCTCTCCTGTAAGTCTAGTTTATGATTCCGATTCTTCACTTCAGGTTTGCTGTATACCTTGGAACTTGTTATTGACGATGAAACACAGAAATTGGATCGGAATTAAATTCAAAATGCACAATGCCGACTTAAGTACAAGAGGACTGACACTCTAACTTTCTATGACTTGAACCATTCCTGTGAGTCCGGTTTTAGAATCCGATGCTTCACTTCATGTTAACTGTTTCCCTTGGACCTTCTTATTGACGATGAAACACAGAGACTGCATCCGAATTTAATACAAAAGGCACAATGCCGACTTAAGTACAAGAGGCCTGACACTCTAATTTTCTATGATTGGAACCGCTTCTGTGAGTCCAGTTTTAGATTCCGATGCTTCATTTCAGGTTTACTGTATCCCATGGACCTTCTTATTGACGATGAAACTTAGAAATTGCATCCGAATTTAATACGAAAGGCACAATGACGACTTAAATACAAGAGGACTGACACTCTCACTTTCTATGATTTGAACCTCTCCCGTGTGTCCTGTTTTAGATTCCGATGCTTCACTTGAGGTTTACTGTATCCCTTGTACCTTCTTATTAACGATGAAACACAGAAATTGCATCCGAATTTAATACAAAAGGCACAATGCCGACTCAAGTACAAGAGGACTGACACTCTAACTTTCTATGATTTGAACCTCTCCTGTGAGTCCAGTTTTAGATTCCGATGCTTCACTTCAGGTTTCCTGTATACCTTGGACTTTCTTATTGACTATGAAACTCAGAAATTGCAGCCGAATTTAATACAAAAGGTACAATGCCGACTTAAGTACAAGAGGACTGACACTCTCACCTTCTATGATTTGAACCTCTCCAGTGAGTCCAGTTTTAGTTTCCGATGCTTCACTTCAGGTTTCCTGTATACCTTCGACCTTGTTATTGACGATGAAACACAGAAATTTCATCCGAATTTAATACAAAAGGCACAATGCCGACTTAAGTACAAGAGGACTGACACTCTCAGTTTCTAAGATTTGAAACTCTCCTGTAAGTCCAGTTTTAGATTCTGATGCTTCACTTCAGGTTTACTGTATCCCTTGTACCTTCTTATTGACGATGAAACACAGAAATTGCATACGAATTTATTACAAAATGCACAATGCCGACTTAAGTACAAGAGGTCTGACACTCTCACTTTCTATGATTTGAACCTCTCCTGTAAGTCCAGTATTAGATTCCGATGCTTCACTTCAGGTTTGCTGTATACCTTGGAACTTGTTATTGACGATGAATCACAAAAATTGCATCGGAATTAAATTCAAAATGCACAATGCCGACTTAAGTACAAGAGGATTGACACTCTAACTTTCTACGATTTGAACTTCTCCTGTGAGTCCAGTTTTAGATTCCGATGCTTCACTTCAGGTTTCCTGTATACCTTGGACTTTCTTATTGACTATGAAACTCAGAAATTGCAGCCGAATTTAATACAAAAGGCACAATGCCGACTTATGTACAAGAGGACTGACCCTCTAACTTTCTATGATTTGAACCTCTCCTGTAAGTACAATTTTGGATTCCGATGCTTCACTTAAGGTTTACTGTATACCTTGGAACTTCTTATTGACGATGAAACACAGAAATTGATCCGGAATTAAATTCAAAAGGCACAATGCCGACTTAATTACAAGAGGACTGACACTCTAACTTTCTATGATTTGAACCTCTCCTGTGAGTCCAGTTTTAGATTCCGATGCTTCACTTCAGGTTTACTGTACCCCTTGGACCTTCTTATTGACGATGAAACACAGAAATTACATCCGAATTTAATACAAAGGGCAACTGCCGACTTAAGTACAAGAGGACTGATACTCTCACTTTCTATGATTTGAACCTCTCCTGTAAGTCCAGTTTTAGATTCCGATGCTTCACTTAAGGACTACTGTATCCCTTGGACCTTCTTCTTGACGATGAAACACAGAAATTGCATCCGAATCTAATACAAAAAGCACAATGCCGACTGAAGTACAAGAGGACTGACACTCTCACTTACTATGATTTGAACCTCTCCTGTGAGTCCAGTACAGATTCCGATTATTTACTTCAGGTTTACTGTATCCCTTGGACCTTCTTATTGACGATGAAACACAGAAATAGCATCCGAATTTAATAAAAAAGGCACAATGCCGACTTAAATACAAGAGGACTGACACTCTCACTTTCTATGATTTGAACCTCTCCCGTGAGTCCAGTTTTAGATTCCGATGCTTCACTTCAGGTTTACTGTATCCCTTGTCCCTTCTTATTAACGATGAAACACAGAAATTGCAACCGAATTTAATACAAAAGGCACAATGCCGACTTAAGTACAAGAGGACTGACCCTCTAACTTTCTATGATTTGAACCTCTCCTGTGAGTCCAGTTTTAGATTCCGATGCTTCAGTTCAGGTTTGCTGTATCCCTTGGACCATCTTAATGACGATGAATCACAGAAATAGCATCCGAAGTTAATACAAAAGGCACAATGCCGACTTAAGTACAAGGGGACTGACAATCTCACTTTCTATGATTTGAACCTCTCCTGTGAGTCCAGTACAGATTCCGATGCTTTACTTCAGGTTTACTGTATCCCTTGGACCTTTTTATTGACGATGAAACACAGAAATTGCATCCGAATTTAATACAAAAGGCACAATGCCGACATAAGTGCAAGAGGACTGACACTCTACCTATCTATTATTTGAACCTCTCCTGTGAGTCCAGTTTTAGATTCCGATGCCTCACTTCAGGTTTACCGTATCCCTTGGACCTTCTTATTGACGATGAAATTCAGAAATTCCATCCGAAGTTAATACAAAATGCACAATGCCGACTTAAGTACAAGAGGACTGACACTCTCACATTCCATGATTTGAACCTCTCCTGTGAGTCCAGTACAGATTCCGATGCTTTACTTCAGGTTTACTGTATCCCTTGGACCTACTTATTGACGATGAAACACAGAAATTGCATCTGAATATAATAAAAAAGGCACAATGCCGACTGAAGTACAAAAGGACTGACACTCTCACTTTCTATGATTTGAACCTCTCCTGTGAGTCCAGTTTTAGATTCCGATGCTTCACTTCAGGTTTACTGTATCCCTTGGACCATCTCATTGACGATGAATCACAGAAATTGCATCCGAATTTAATACAAAAGGCACAATGCAGACTTAAGTACAAGGGGACTGACACTCCCACTTTCTGTGATTTGAACCTCTCCTGTAAGTCTAGTTTATGATTCCGATTCTTCACTTCAGGTTTGCTGTATACCTTGGAACTTGTTATTGACGATGAAACACAGAAATTGCATCGGAATTAAATTCAAAATGCACAATGCCGACTTAAGTACAAGAGGACTGAAACTCTAACTTTCTATGACTTGAACCATTCCTGTGAGTCCGGTTTTAGAATCCGATGCTTCACTTCATGTTAACTGTTTCCCTTGGACCTTATTATTGACGATGAAACACAGAAACTGCATCCGAAATTAATACAAAAGGCACAATGCCGACTTAAGTACAAGAGGCCTGACACTCTAATTTTCTATGATTGGAACCGCTTCTGTGAGTCCAGTTTTAGATTCCGATGCTTCATTTCAGGTTTACTGTATCCCATGGACCTTCTTATTGACGATGAAACTTAGAAATTGCATCCGAATTTAATACGAAAGGCACAATGACGACTTAAATACAAGAGGACTGACACTCTCACTTTCTATGATTTGAACCTCTCCCGTGAGTCCTGTTTTAGATTCCGATGCTTCACTTCAGGTTTACTGTATCCCTTGTACCTTCTTATTAACGATGAAACACAGAAATTGCATCCGAATTTAATACAAAAGGCACAATGCCGACTCAAGTACAAGAGGACTGACACTCTAACTTTCTATGATTTGAACCTCTCCTGTGAGTCCAGTTTTAGATTCCGATGCTTCACTTCAGGTTTCCTGTATACCTTGGACTTTCTTATTGACTATGAAACTCAGAAATTGCAGCCGAATTTAATACAAAAGGTACAATGCCGACTTAAGTACAAGAGGACTGACACTCTCACCTTCTATGATTTGAACCTCTCCAGTGAGTCCAGTTTTAGATTCCGATGCTTCACTTCAGGTTTCCTGTATACCTTCGACCTTGTTATTGACGATGAAACACAGAAATTTCATCCGAATTTAATACAAAAGGCACAATGCCGACTTAAGTACAAGAGGACTGACACTCTCACTTTCTAAGATTTGAACCTCTCCTGTAAGTCCAGTTTTAGATTCTGATGCTTCACTTCAGGTTTACTGTATCCCTTGTACCTTCTTATTGACGATGAAACACAGAAATTGCATACGAATTTAATACAAAATGCACAATGCCGACTTAAGTACAAGAGGTCTGACACTCTCACTTTCTATGATTTGAACCTCTCCTGTAAGTCCAGTATTAGATTCCGATGCTTCACTTCAGGTTTGCTGTATACCTTGGAACTTGTTATTGACGATGAATCACAAAAATTGCATCGGAATTAAATTCAAAATGCACAATGCCGACATAAGTACAAGAGGACTGACACTCTAACTTTCTACGATTTGAACTTCTCCTGTGAGTCCAGTTTTAGATTCCGATGCTTCACTTCAGGTTTCCTGTATACCTTGGACTTTCTTATTGACTATGAAACTCAGAAATTGCAGCCGAAATTAATACAAAAGGCACAATGCCGATTTAAGTACAAGAGGACTGACACTCTAACTTTCTATGATTTGAACCTCTCCTGTGAGTCCAGTTTTAGATTCCAATGCTTCACTTCAGGTTTACTGTAAACCTCGGAACTTCTTGTTGACGATGGAACACAGAAATTGCATCGGAATTAAATTCAAAAGGCACAATGTCGACTTAAGTACAAGAGGACTGACACTCTAACAATCTATGATTTGAACCTCTCCTGTGAGTCCAGTTGTAGATTCCGATGCTTCACTATACGTTTAATGTATCCCTTGTACCTTCTTATTGACGATGAAACACAGAAACTGCACCCGAATTTAATACAAAAGGCACAATGCCGACCTAAGTACAAGAGGCCTGACACTCTCACTTTCTATGATTGGAACCTCTCCTGTGAGTCCAGTTTTAGATTCCGATGCTTCACTTCAGGTTTACTGTTCCCCATGGACCTCCTTATTGACGATGAAACACAGAAATTGCATCCGAACTTAATACAAAAGGCACAACGCCGACTTAAGTACAACAGGACTGACACTCTCACTTTCTATGATTTCAACCTCTCCCGTGAGTCCAGTTTTAGATTCCGATGCTTCACTTCAGGTTTACTGCATCCCCTGTGCCTTCTTATTAACGATGAAACACAGAAATTGCATCCGAATTTAATACAAAAGGCACAAAACGACATAAGTACAAGAGGACTGACACTCTCACTTTCTGTGATTTGAAAATCTCCTGTGAGTCCAGTACAGATTCCGATGCTTTACTTCAGGTTTACTGTATCCCTTGGACCTTCTTATTGACGATGAAACATAGAAATTGCATCCAAATTAATAAAAAATGGCACAATGCCGACTTAAGTACAAGAGGACTGACAATCTCACTTTCTATGATTTAAACTTCTCCTGTGAGTCCAGTTTTAGATTCCGATGCTTCACTTCAGGTTTACTGTATGCCTTGGACCTCCTTATTGACGATGAAACACAAAAATTGCATCCGAATTTAATACAAAAGGCACAATGCCGACATAAGTACAAGAGGACTGACACTCTAACTATCTATTATTTGAACCTCTCCTGTGAGTCCAGTTTTAGATTCCGATGCCTCACTTCAGGTTTACTGTATCCCTTGGACCTTCTTATTGACGATGAAATACAGAAATTCCATCCGAAGTTAATACAAAATGCACAATGCCGACTTAAGTACAAGAGGACTGACACTCTAACTTTCTATGATTTGAACCTCTCCTGTGAGTCCAGTACAGATTCCGATGCTTTACTTCAGGTTTACTGTATCCCTTGGACCTACTTATTGACGATGAAACACAGAAATTGCATCTGAATATAATAAAAAAGGCACAATGCCGACTTAAGTACAAAAGGACTGACACTCTCACTTTCTATGATTTGAACCTCTCCTGTGAGTCCAGTTTTAGATTCCGATGCCTCACTTCAGGTTTACTGTATCCCTTGGACCATCTTATTGACGATGAATCACAGAAATGGCATCCGAATTTAATACAAAAGGCACAATGCCGACTTAAGTACAAGAGGACTGACACTCCCACTTTCTATGATTTGAACCTCTCCTGTAAGTCCAGTTTATGATTCCGATGCATCACTTCAGGTTTACTGTATCCCTTATACCTTCTTATTGACGATGAAACACAGAAATTGCATCCGAATTTAATACAAAAGGCTCAATGCCGACTTAAGTACAAGAGGACTGACACTCTCTCTTTCTATGATTTGAACCTCTCCTGTAAGTCCAGTTATAGATTCCGATGCTTCACTTCAGGTTTACTGTATCCCATGGACCTTCTTATTGACGATGAAACACAGAAATTGCATCCGAATTTAATACGAAAGGCACAATGACGACTTAAATACAAGAGGACTGTCACTCTCACTTACTATGATTTGAACCTCTCCCGTGAGTCCAGTTTTAGATTCCGATGCTTCACTTCAGCTTTACTGTATCCCTTGTACCTTCTTATTAACGATGAAACACAGAAATTGCATCCGAATTTAATACAAAAGGCACAATGGCGACTCAAGTACAAGAGGACTGACACTCTAACTTTCTATGATTTGAACCTCTCCTGTGAGTCCAGTTTTAGATTCCGATGCTTCACTTCAGGTTTCCTGTATACCTTGGACTTTCTTATTGACAATGAAATTCAGAAATTGCAGCCGAATTTAATACAAAAGGCACAATGCTGACTTAAGTACAAGAGGACTGAAACTCTCACCTTCTATGATTTGAACCTCTCCTGTGAGTCCAGTATTAGATTCCGATGCTTCACTTCAGGTTTACTGTATACCTTCGACCTTGTTATTGACGATGAAACACAGAAATTGCATCCGAATTTAATACAAAAAACACAATGCCGACTTAAGTACAAGAGGACTGACACTCTCACTTTCTAAGATTTGAACCTCTCCTGTAAGTCCAGTTTTAGATTCTGATGCTTCACTTCAGGTTTACTGTATCCCTTGTACCTTCTTATTGACGATGAAACACAGAAATTGCATACGAATTTAATACAAAAGGCACAATGCCGACTTAAGTACAAGAGGTCTGACACTCTCACTTTCTATGATTTGAACCTCTCCTGTAAGTCCAGTATTAGAATCCGATGCTTCACTTCAGGTTTGCTGTCTACCTTGGAACTTGTTATTGACGATGAATCACAGAAATTGCATCGGAATTAAATTCAAAATGCACAATGCCGACTTAAGTACAAGACGACTGACACTCTAACTTTCTACGATTTGAACCTCTCCTGTGAGTCCAGTTTTAGATTCTGATGCTTCACTTCAGGTTTACTGTATCCCCTGGACCTTCATATTGACGATGAAACACAGAACTTGCATCCGAATTTAATACAAAAGGCACAATGCCGACTTAAGTACAAGAGGACTGACACCCTCACTTTCTATGATTTAAACATCTCCTGTGAGTCCAGTTTTAGATTCAGATGCTTCACGGTCAATATATCTTTTGGATCTTCTTATTGACGATGATACACAGAAATTGCATCCGAATTTAATACAAAAGGCACAATGCCGACTTATGTACAAGAGGACTGACACTCTAACTTTCTATGATTAGAACCTCTCCTGTGAGTCCAGTTTAAGATTCTGATGCATCACTTCAGGTTTCCTGTATACCTTGGACCTTGTTATTGACGATGAAACTCAGAAATTGCATCCGAATTTAATACAAAAGTCACAATGCCGACTTAAGTATAAGAGGACTGACACTCTAACTTTCAACAATTTGAACCTCTCCTGTGAGTCCAGTTTTAGATTCCGATGCTTCACTTCAGGTTTACTGTATCCCTTGGACCTTCGTATTGACGATGAAACACAGAATTTGCATCCGAATTTAATAAAAAAACCACAATGCCGACTTAAGTACAAGAGGACTTACACTCTCACTTTCCTTGATTTGAACCTCTCCAGTGAGTCCAGTTTTAGATTCCGATGCTTCACTTCAGGTTTCCTGTATACCTTCGACCTTGTTATTGACGATGATACACAGAAATTGCATCCGAATTTAATACAAAAGTCACAATGCCGACTTAAGTATAAGAGGACTGACACTCTAACTTTCAACAATTTGAACCTCTCCTGTGAGTTCAGTTTTTGATTCCGATGCCTCACTTCAGGTTTACTGTATCCCTTGGACCTTGTTACTGACGATGAAACACAGAAATTGCATCCGAATTTAATACAAAAGGCACAACGTCGACTTAAGTACAAGAGGACTGACTCTCTAAGTTTCTATGATTTGAACCTCTCCTGTGAGTTCAGTTTTAGATTCCGATGCCTCACTTCAGGTTTACTATATCCCTTGGACCTTCTTATTGACGCTGAAACACAGAAATTTATCGGAATTTAATACAAAAGGCAAAATGCCGACTTAAGTACAAGAGGACTGACACTCTAACATTCTATGATTTGAACCTCTCCTGAGAGTCCAGTTAAAGATTCCGATACTTCACCTGAGGTTTACTGTATCCCTTGGACCATCTTATTGACGATGAAACACAGAAATTGCATCCGAATTTAATACAAAAGGCACAACGCCGACTTAAGTACAAGAGGACTGACACTCTAACTTTCAATAATTTGAACCTCGCCTGTGAGTCCAGTTTTAGATTCCGATGCTTCACTTCAGGTTTACTGTATCCCTAGGCCCTTCGTATTGGCGATGAAACACAGAAATTACATCCGAATTTAATACAAAAGGCACAATGTCGACTCAAATACAAGAGGACTGATACTCCAACTTTCTATGATTTGAACCTCTCCTGTTAGTCCAGTTTTAGATTCCGATGCTTCACTTCAGGTTTACTGTATCCCTTGGACCTTCTTATTGACGATGAGACACAGAAATTGCATCTGAATTTAATACAAAGGGCATAATGCCGACTTAAGTACAAGAGGACTGACTCTCTAACTTTCTATGATTTGAACCTCTCCTATGAGTCCAGTTTTAGATTCCGATGCTTCACTTCTGGTTTACTGTATCCCTTGGACCTTCTTATTGACGATGAAACACAGAGATTTATTCCGAATTTAATACAAAAGGCACAATGCCGACTTAAGTACAAGAGGACTGACACTCAGAATTTCTATGATTTGAACCTCTCCTGTGAGTCCAGTTTTAGATTCCGATGCTTCACTTCTGGTTTGCTGTATACCTTGGAACTGGTTATTGACGATGAAACAAAGAAATTGCATCGGAAATAAATTCAAAAGGCACAATGCCGACTTAAGTTCAAGAGGACTGACACTGTAACTATCTATGATTTGAACCTCTCCTGTGAGTCCAGTATTAGATTCGGATGCATCACTTCAGGTTTACTGTATCCGTTGGACTTTCTTATTGACGTGAAACACAGAAATTGCATCGGAATTTAATACAAAAGGCAAAATGCCGACTTAAATACAAGAGGACTGACACTCTAACATTCTATGATTTGAACCTCTCCTGAGAGTCCAGTTGTAGATTCCGATACTTCACCTGAGGTTTACTGTATCCCTTGGACCATCTTATTGACGATGAAACACAGAAATTGCATCCGAAATTAATACAAAAGGCACAATGCCAACTTAAGTACAAGAGGTCTGACACCCTCACTTTCTATGATTTAAACATCTCCTGTGAGTCCAGTTTTAGATTCAGATGCTTCACTTCTGGTTTACTGTATCCCTTGTACCTTCTTATTGACGATGAAAGACAGAAATTGCATCCGAATTTAATAAAAAAGGCACAAAACGACATAAGTACAAGAGGACTGACACTCTCACTATCTATGATTTGAAAATCTCCTGTGAGTCCAGTACAGATTCCGATGCTTTACTTCAGGTTTACTGTATCCCTTGGACCTTCTTTTTGGCGATGAAACTCAGAAATTGCATCCGAATTTAATAAAAAAACCGCAATGCCGACTTAAGTACAAGAGGACTTACACTCTCACTTTCCTTGATTTGAACCTCTCCTGTGAGTCCGGTATTAGATTCCGATGATTCACTTCAGGTTTACTGTATCCCCTGGACCTTCATATTGACGATGAAACGCAGAACTTGCATCCGAATTTAATACAAAAGGCACAATGCCGACTTAAGTACAAGAGGACTGACACCCTCACTTTCTATGATTTAAACATCTCCTGTGAGTCCAGTTTTAGATTCAGATGCTTCACGGTCAATATATCTTTTGGACCTTCTTATTGACGATGATACACAGAAATTGCATCCGAATTTAATACAAAAGGCACAATGCCGACTTATGTACAAGAGGACTGACACTCTAACTTTCTATGATTAGAACCTCTCCTGTGAGTCCAGTTTTAGATTCCGATGCTTCACTTCAGGTTTCCTGTATACCTTGGACCTTGTTATTGACGATGAAACACAGAAATTGCATCCGAATTTAATACAAAAGTCACAATGCCGACTTAAGTATAAGAGGACTGACACTCTAACTTTCAACAATTTGAACCTCTCCTGTGAGTCCAGTTTTAGATTCCGATGCTTCACTTCAGGTTTACTGTATCCCTTGGACCTTCGTATTGACGATGAAACACAGAATTTGCATCCGAATTTACTACAAAAGGCACAATGCCGACTTATGTACAAGAGGACTGACACTCTAACTTTCTATGATTTGAACCTCTCCTGTGAGTCCAGTTTTAGATTCCGATGCTTCACTTCAGGTTTACTGTATACCTTGGACCTTGTTAATGACGATGAAACATAGAAATTGCATCCGAATTTAATACAAAAGGCACAATGTCGACTTAAGTACAAGGGGACTGACTCTCTAACTTTCTAGGATTTGAACCTCTCCTGTGAGTTCAGTTTTTGATTCCGATGCCTCACTTCAGGTTTACTGTATCCCTTGGACCTTGTTACTGACGATGAAACACAGAAATTGCATCCGAATTTAATACAAAAGGCACAATGACGACTTAAGTACAAGAGGACTGACACTGTAACTATCTATGATTTGAACCTCTCCTGTGAGTCCAGTTTTAGATTCGGATGCATCACTTCAGGTTTACTGTATCCGTTGGACTTTCTTATTGACGTGAAACACAGAAATTGCATCGGAATTTAATACAAAGGCAAAATGCCGACTTAAATACAAGAGGACTGACACTCTAACATTCTATGATTTGAACCTCTCCTGAGAGTCCAGTTGTAGATTCCGATACTTCACCTGAGGTTTACTGTATCCCTTGGACCTTCATATTGACGATGAAACACAGAACTTGCATCCGAATTTAATACAAAAGGCACAATGCCGACTTAAGTACAAGAGGACTGACACTCTAACTTTCAATAATCTGAACCTCGCCTGTGAGTCCAGTGTTAGATTCCGATGCTTCACTTCAGGTTTACTGTATCCCTAGGCCCTTCGTATTGACGATGAAACACAGAAATTGCATCCGAATTTAATACAAAAGGCACAATGCCGACTTAAATACAAGAGGACTGATACTCCAACTTTCTATGATTTGAACCTCTCCTGTAAGTCCAGTTTTAGATTCCGATGCTTCACTTCAGGTTTACTGTATCCCTTGGACCTTCTTATTGACGATGAGACACAGAAATTGCATCCGAATTTAATACATAGGGCATAATGCCGACTTAAGTACAAGAGGACTGACTCTCTAGCTTTCTATGATTTGAACCTCTCCTGTGAGTCCAGTTTTAGATTCCGATGCTTCACTTCTGGTTTACTGTATCCCTTGGACCTTCTTATTGACGATGAAACACAGAGATTTCTTCCGAATTTAATACAAAAGGCACAATGCCGACTTAAGTACAAGAGGACTGACACTCAGACTTTCTATGATTTGAACCTCTCCTGTGAGTCCAGTTTTAGATTCCGATGCTTCACTTCTGGTTTGCTGTATACCTTGGAACTTGTTATTGACGATGAAACACAGAAATTGCATCGGAAATAAATTCAAAAGGCACAATGTCGACTTAAGTACAAGAGGACTGACACTGTAACTTTCTATGATTTGAACCTCTTCTGTGAGTCCAGTTTTAGATTCCGATGCTTGACTTCAGGTTTACTGTATCCCTTGTACCTTCTTATTGACGATGAAAGACAGAAATTGCATCCGAATTTAATACAAAAGGCACAAAACGACATAAGTACAAGAGGACTGACACTCTCACTATCTATGATTTGAAAATCTCCTGTGAGTCCAGTACAGATTCCGATGCTTTACTTCAGGTTTACTGTATCCCTTAGACCTTCTTTTTGGCGATGAAGCACAGAAATTGCATCCGAATGTAATAAAAAAACCACAATGCCGACTTAAGTACAAGAGGACTTACACTCTCACTTTCCTTGATTTGAACCTCTCCTGTGAGTCCGGTTTTAGATTCCGATGCTTCACTTCAGGTTTGCTGTATCCCTTGTACCTTCTTATTATCGATGAAACACAGAAATTGCATCCGAATTTAATACAAAAGGCACAATGCCGACTTAAGTACAAGAGGACTGACACTCTAACTTTCTATGATTTGAACATCTCCTGTGAGTCCAGTTTTAGATTCCGATGCTTCACTTCAGGTTTACTGTATCCCTTGGACCTTCTTATTGACTATGAAACTCAGAAATAGCAGCTGAATTTAATACAAAAGGCACAATGCCGACATGAGTACAAGAGGCCTGACACTCTAACTTTCTATGTTTTGAACCTCTCCTCTGATTCCAGTTTTAGTTTCCGATGCTTCACTTCTGGTTTCCTGTATACCTTGGACTTTCTTATTGACTATGAAACACAGAAATTGCATCCGAATTTAATACAAAAGCCACAATGCCGACTTAATCCAAGAGGACTGACACTCTCACTTTCTACCATAGGAACCGCTCCTGTGAGTACAGTTTTAGATTCCGATCCTTCATTTCAGGTTTACTGTATCCCAAGGACCTTCTTATTGACGATGAAACACAGAAATTGCATCCGAATTTAATACAAAATGCACAATGCCGACTTAAATACAAGAGGACTGACACTCTCACTTTCTATGATTTGAACCTCTCCCGTGAGTCCAGTTTTAGTTTCCGATGCTTCACTTCAGGTTTACTGTATCCCTTGGACCATCTTAATGACGATGAAACACAGAATTTGCATCCGAATTTAATACAAAAGGCACAATGCCGACTTAAATACAAGGGGACTGACATTCTCACTATCTATGATTTGAACCTCTCCTGTGAGTCCAGTACAGATTCCGATGCTTTACTTCAGGTTTACTGTATCCCTTGGACCTTTTTATTGACGATGAAACACAGAAATTGCATCCGAATTTAATAAGAAAGGCACAATGCCGACTTAAGCACAAGAGGACTGACACTCTCACTTTCTATGATTTGAACCTCTCCTGTAAGTCCAGTTTTAGATTCCGATGCTTCACTTCAGGTTTACTGTATCCCTTGTACCTTCTTATTGACGATGAAACACAGAAATTGCATCCGAATTTAATACAAAAGGCACAATAACGACTTAAGTACAAGAGGACTGACACTCTCACTTTCTATGATTTGCACCTCTACTGTTAGTCCAGTATTAGATTCCGATGCTTCACTTCAGGTTTTCTGTATACCTTGGAGCTTGTTATTGACGATGAAACACAGAAATTGCATCGGAATTAAATTCAAAAATCACAATGATGACTTAAGTACAAGAGGACTAACACTCTAACTATCTATGATTTGAACCTCTCCTGTGAGTCCAGTTTTAGATTCCGATGCTTCACTTCAGGTTTGCTGTATCCCTTGGACCTTCTTATTGACGATGAAACACAGAAATTGCATCGGCATTTAATTCAAAGGACACAATGCCGACTTAAGTACAAGAGGACTGACACTCTAACATTCTATGACGTGAACCTCTCCTGTGAGTCCAGTTTTACATTCCGATGCTTCACTTCAGGTTTACTGTATCCCTTGGACCATCTGAATGGCGAAGAAACACAGAAATTGCATCCGAATGTAATACAAAAGGCACAATGCCGACTTAAGTACAAGGGGACTGACACTCTCATTTTCTATGATTTGAACCTCTCCTGTGAGTCCAGTACAGATTCCGATGCTTTACTTCAGGTTTACTGTATCCCTTGGACCTTCTTATTGACGATGAAACACAGAAATTGCATCCGAATTCAATAAAAAAGGCACAATGCCGACTTAAGTACAAGAGGACTGACACTCTCACTTTCTATGATTTGAACCTCTCCTGCGCGTCCAGTTTTACATTCCGATGAATCACTTCAGGTTTACTGTATCCCTTGGACCATCTTATTGACGATGAATCACAGAAATTGCATCCGAATTTAATACAAAAGGCACAATGCCTACTTAAGTACAAGAGGACTGACACTCTCACTTTCTAAGATTTGAACCTCTCCTGTAAGTCCAGTTTTAGGTTCCGATGCTTCACTTCAGGTTTACTGTATCCCTTGTACCTTCTTATTGACGATGAAACACAGAAATTGCATCCGAATTTAATACAAAAGGCACAATAACGACTTAAGTACAAGAGGACTGACACTCTCACTTTCTATGATTTGAACCTCTCCTGTAAGTCCAGTATTAGATTTCGATGCTTCACTTCAGGTTTGCTGTATACCTTGGAACTTGTTATTGACGATGAAACACAGAAATTGCATCGGAATTAAATTCAAAAGGCACAATGCCGACTTAAGTACAAGAGGACTGACACTCTCCCTTTCTATGATTTGAACCTCTCCTGTGCGTCCAGTTTTACATTCCGATGAATCACTTCAGGTTTACTGTATCCCTTGGACCATCTTATTGACGATGAATCACAGAAATTGCATCCGAATTTAATACAAAAGGCACAATGCCTACTTAAGTACAAGAGGACTGACACTCTCACTTTCTAAGATATGAACCTCTCCTGTGAGTCGAGTTTTAGATTCCGATGCTTCACTTCAGGTTTACTGTATCCCTTGGACCTTCATATTGACGATGAAACACAGAACTTGCATCCGAATTTAATATAAAAGGCACAATGCCGACTTAAGTACAAGAGGACTGACACCCTCACTTTCTATGATTTAAACCTCTCCTGTGAGTCCAGTTTTAGATTCCGATGCTTCAGGGTTACTACATCCCTTGGACCTACTTATTGACGATGAAACACAGAAATTGCATCCGAATTTAATACAAAGGCACAATGCCGACTTAAGTACAAGAGGACTGACACTCAAACTTTCTATCATATGATCCTCTCCTGTGAGTCCGGTTTCAGATTCCGATGCTTCACTTCAGGTTACCTGTATACCTTGGACTTTCTTATTGACTATGAAACACAGAAATTGCATTCGAATTCAATACAAAAGGCACAGTGCCGACTTAAGTACAAGAGGACTGACACTCTCACCTTCTATGATTTGAACCTCTTCTGTGAGTCCAGTTTTAGATTCCGATGCTTCACTTCAGGTTTACTGTATACCTTGGACCTTGTTATTGACGATGAAACACAGAGATTGCATCCGAATTTAATACAAAAGGCACAATGCCGACTTAAATACAAGAGGACTGACTCTCTAACTTTCTATGATTTGAACCTCTCATGTGAGTTCAGTTTTAGATTCCGATGCCACACTTCAGGTTTACTGTAACCCTTGGACCTTCTTATTGACGATGAAACACAGAAATTGCATCGGAATTTAATAAAAAGGCACAATGCCGACTTAAGTACAAGAGGAACGACACTCTAACTTTCTGTGATTTGATCCTCTCCTGAGAGTCCAGTTTTAGATTCCGATGCTTCACTTGGGGTTTACTGTATCCCTTGGACCATCTTATGGACGATGAAACCCAGAAATTGCATCCGAATTTAATACAAAAGGCACAATGCCGACTTAAGTACAAGGGGACTGACACTCTCACTTTCTATGATTTGAACCTCTCCTGTGAGTCCAGTTCTAGATTCCGATGCTTCACTTCAGGTTTACTGTATCCCTTGTACCTTCTTATTGACGATGTAACATAGAAATTGCATCGGAATTTAATACAAAAGGCACAATGCCAACTTAAGTACAAGTGTACTGACACTCTAACTTTCAATAATTTGAACCTCGCCTGTGAGGCCAGTTTTAGATTCCGATGCTTCACTTCAGGTTTACTGTATACCTAGGACCTTCGTATTGACGATGAAACACAGAAATTGCATCCGAATTTTATACAAAAGGGACAATGCCGACTTAAATACAAGAGGACTGATA